>NW_015407262.1:0-2364 GCF_001527695.2 Protobothrops mucrosquamatus
TCACTTACCGTCTTCATTAGAGCAGGATAACATCCACCCACTCCCCCACAGATCTCTGATAGGCAATTTGTGCTGATTTGACGAATAAAAAACTCTTTATCAATTCATCTTTGTACGCAGCATTCAGAAGATGCAATCATGCTGATCTCAGTCCCTGGAATAACTTAACATTTTGCAAAAAATATAGAAGATTTTTAGATTTAAGTTGTTCATTTTCTCCAAAGCAAATGTTTAACAGTAATGAAAGGATTATTTATGCTGCGGTTAATTGTTACATCTCTTTAACTGCCAAGAAATAATTTTGTTGCATCCAAGTTTTAACTTTTGGCTTGGTTTCTATAAAAATATATAACATTTTGCCAGTTAGGGGATAAATAGGGACACATGAAAAAAAATTAGGTTGACAATACAATACAATACAATCGATAGTAATATTAATAGTGTAATAGTTCTGCAATATAGTAACAATATTGGCAAAAACACCTGCTGGTCCAGAATATAGAAATGATAGCACCACAATTACACTAATGTTCTGTACAAGTCAGAAGGTGAAAAGTTAGGCTAAGAGTTCAAGTTAAGATAAGCTGGATAATATTTATTGTATAAAGTCGTCCAGAGATGGAAAAGCTCTGGATGTAATTAAGAAAGCAAGTACCGTAGTCACCGGTTGTTCATACTTATAGTATATCAAACATGTGGCATATCTTGGGTTGCAGATTCCTAGTACAGAGGCAGAAGTTATCCATATGCTTTGTGCTTCTAGAAATACTATATCAGCAAATTAATGTTGATGATTTATTCAAATTGTTGCAAAAAGCAATACTGATCTTGTTCAATGTTTTGAAAGCAGCAGTAGCAAAAAATTATTTTATAAAGTTTACCAAGCCATTAATGGTGGAAGGGAATAATGCAAATAAATAAAACCTCAGTACCTGTTTAATGGTACAGTTTTAATGGATGACTCAGAAAGATGCACCACTGAAAATTAAAAGTGGAAACTGAAATGTGCTAGTAAATTATGAATGGCTCAATTGCCTGTTTTGCAAATTGTCCAGAGGCTAGAGAATTAGAAATGCAGTGTTAATTTTACAAGTATTGTAATCTCATTTTCATAACTAGCTGTAAAAGTTATTAATCAGTTGCTCTGGCCAGTCATGTGTAAACATTCTTAATCTATGAAGATGTTTTATTTTGCCATTAAGCATTACATGTCCTAGAATATTTGATCAGAATTATGACAATGGTGGAACAGCAAAGCAAACTTGGAAGATAATGAAAATTATCCAATTATTCATCCCTTTAAGAATGTACTACCTGAGCTATATCAAGATCTGCCAAATTTTGCTGAGGTATTTTTTTAAATAAGAATGTCTGTGCATCCTTGTTTCTTATTTATTTCTTCAATAAAATATCTTGTTTCCCTTGCAGCAAGAGTTTGGACCAGATGTAGAGAAGCTGAATGGCTCTCTAGAGACTGCTGAATATCTTCTCCCATCAGTTTAGCCATTGGCCATATTGTCTTTTATTAACAAAAGCTGGAATTCAGGAATTGGCCAATTTAGTCATCTACCTTTTATAAATGTGTTCTTAAAAAACTTCATTGCAGATTTAAACAAATGTGGTAAATGCTGTTGTTAGGGGTCTTTGAATCAATCTTAACACCTGGTGACTGCATCCATGCAGGTCCAGTGCAGTTTTTGGAAGTGGTTTGCATGTACTTTCAATTTTCTACTCTAGGGCTAGAGAGCAACTGACTCAAAGGCATCCAACTGGTTTTCATACCTAAGGAAAAACTAGGATGTAAGAATGTAACCATTACATTAAACTGGCTTTTTAATTTAAAGATAACTAGTATCAAAACATACCCCTAATACAGCATGCACTCTGCAGCTAAAATAAACAGCAGCATTCTGCTTTGTACCAAGAAAGGACTTTAAGACATGTATTAAGACCATTTCAGTTTTAAACATGTACTAGTTGCTAGGTCAGGAGTTTCATATGTGTACACTCATTGATCTTTATGCCCATACTGGGGGCATTTTTTCGACAGAAGAATTGGAGTAACAGTTCCAGTTCTCAGAGATGGAAGGGGCTCCATTCAAATTATGGTTTAGTGCAGTGGTTCTCAACCTTTTTAATGCCGCGACCCCAACCGGTCGTAAGTTGAGGACTAAACCGGTCGTAAGTCGAGGACTAAACCGGTCGTAAGTCGAGGACTACCCAACCGGTCGTAAGTCGAGGACTTTCCCTGCCCGGGAGCGCCGCACATGCGTGGTTCCGCCCCCTGCGCCGGCCGAGGCGTAGCTGGCAAGCGGCAGAGATGGAGCAGGCCGACCACCAGCTGGCCCAGCCCAAGGGAGGTAA
>NW_015407263.1:0-2364 GCF_001527695.2 Protobothrops mucrosquamatus
GGCTGGCTCAGGAATTCTGGGAGTTGAAGTCCACGAGTCATAAAAGAGCCAAGGTTGCCTACTCCTGCCCTAAGCATATCCAGATCCCTTCCCAGAAATTCTGCCATCTAATGGGACCTCGGAAGCAGGCCTTTTCCGTGGCTGTCCCTACCAACGCTCCCCGTCCTGCAATTTGGCTGTCCCTACCAAATGAAACCCCCCCTCCCCCGTCCTTTTAGCCATTTGGAACACCCTCAAGACCTGGCTTTTTACTCAGGTGATAGGCTGGGATGGGACACGATGGGATAAACTAAGGGTAACTGAACCTTGCTGCGAAGCATCCTAAGGAGCTGATTAAGAGGTAGAATTTTTGTTTTATCATTTTACTGTTTTATGCTTTATAGTTACTATTTTTATTGGTGCTACGAACCAACCAGAGTTGGTTGGTAACATTAACAGCCATGCAAACCATTGAAATAAATAGTTTTTTCCAGCATATTTTCATTTTTTTGTTAGACACATCCCTGTATGATACCAACTGCCTCCCCACCCAACATGAGAAAAGATGGCTTGAATTGATCTTTTTTTTTTTTTTTAAGGAAAGTATTAACTTTAAGATCTGAGACTTTTCCTTAATGGAGCATCATTCATAGGAAAATTTGCTAACAGCTGCGGGTGCCTGTCCCATATTTGCACAAAACAGAGACTTCAGAGATGAATAATTGCCATTCTAGTGGCAAAGTCAAGCATGGAATATCCTTCCACAATAGTAGAAAGGACTAGAAATCTTCACATATCTTTAGATTCTAACCACGCCTGTTTATTCGTTTACAATAAAATTTCAAACCTTTTTTTAAATTATTTTTCCCAAATGTACATACAGACTTCTGCTAAATACAAAATAATTCCCACGTGCCTGTTAATTTACACTAACTCTCAGTATTTACGATAAGCTAGTTACCCCAAGGAAAAATATTTTTCTAGTGCCTGGTGCCTATTTTATCATTTTTCTATTCTCTGCATTAACAAACAGTACATGAATCAGCTTATTCAGGCAGTAGGCTAAGTACCTTCAATGGAAATGTTATCCTCGTGTGAAAGGACTCAGAAGTGAATCCTTGGGTTAAACTCACTTATGTGAGAAGATACTCAGTTAAACTCTAAGCTTTCTTAGATTTTTTTCCCCTATAAATCTAACTCAGTGCTATCAATTCACTCATCAATCAAATGGGCCCAGTTATTTTCTTGCACATTATTCATTACATGTAAAAAGCTTTTTTTTAATAACCCAATCAAAATTGTTTACAGTGCAGAGTGTACTGTAAAAATCAAATACTGATATGACCAGTAGTCAAAAATCTAAATTGAAACACAGTTATTTCCCAAGAATACAGTACACAAAAGCTGAACCAGGCTAGCAAAATAAAATATTCTAATGCTTGCATCTATTAACAAAACAAGATTCTGTATCGCAACATTCAGCCTAGGGAACAGTATCCATTTTTGCATAAAAAAAACAAGTTTCTCACAATTTTGTATTTAAAAACTGTATAGGCAATTACCTACCAGTAAATGTTCTCTCGCATCTACCTGCCTTCCACAGTTTAATAGTTTTATCAGCTGAACCAGTCAACATCAAACCTTGTTCAGGTAGTATCTTCACAGCCCAGACTGCTGCAGTGTGGCCCTATAAAAAAAGGATATTTTCTCTGCCAGAGCCCATCTGTGTTTTCTGAAGCGTGCACATACCAACACACACACACACACATCATTATCTGTTGGTTCACTAATGGCAGCAAAGGAGCTTCCATACCTGTAGCGTCATCATGCACTTGTCATTCAACCAGACTTTAGCTGTCGTGTCCCAGGAACCACTAAGTAGGGTGCCAAATTTCCCAGAGGAGAGGCTGCAAACTAGAAGAGAAATCAGCATTGTCAAACTGAGAAAAGTGCTGATATTTATTTTATTTATTTATTTATATTTATATTTATATCCCGCCCTTCTCCTTACGGACTCAGGGCGGCTAACAACCAGATAAAAATACTAAATATCAAACTACAGATTAAAACTTAATTAAAAGGCAAATATTAATAATTGGTCTAATTAAAATTATTTTAAAACCCCCTCTAAAAATTTTCCCCTAGGCCAGTCCCGCAAGCTGGAATAACCATGTCTTAAGGGCGCAGCGGAAGGAAGGGAGATCAGGGATCACCCTGATCTCTGGGGGTAGTTCATTCCAGAGGGTGGGAGCTCCCACAGAGAAGGCCCTCCCCCTTGGGGTCGCCAGCCGGCACTGTCTGGCCGACGGTACCCTGAGGAGACCCACTCTGTGGGAGCGTACAGGTCGATGGGGGGTAATCTGCGGCAGGAGGCGGTCTCGAAGA
>NW_015407264.1:0-2364 GCF_001527695.2 Protobothrops mucrosquamatus
TGGGTCACTGTTGCTAATAGCATAGTTGTTCTCTAATGGGGGGAGATGACAGGTCTCATGATTTATCTTTTTTTTCCCACACCTTCCAAACCAAAAAGAAAAACACAGTAATTTGAGCTATGGGGATTTGGGAGTGGGTGGGAGTGGAAATGTAAGAAGCAATGTGTATGTGTTTCAATTAGTATGTGGACTTTTCCATGCATAAGTTTATCCACTAAATATTTGCTGGCTTTTGACCTTTTAAATCTTGAATTAAATAACTTCATACCACGGGCTATACATATATCTATGTCTATTATATCTACAGTATATACAGATTGCTAAATTATATACTTTTTGCACTGTTATGACGGAGCATATCACTACTGACATTTAGAAGCTAATATGTAACTAATAAATCAACTATAATTTGTTAGTATGGATTAACCAGCCAAATTAACCAACAGAAAGCTTCACAATATAATGATTTCTGAATCGTTTCTTTTGAGACAGAGAATATATGCAGATGTTTGATAGCTATCAGCATATATTCAATGTCTCGTGTAGTGTTATTTACAAGTAATTTCACCAACAAATCTGTGGAAACAGTTTATCATTAATTAGGTCTCTATAGATCATCTGTGTTTAGTAACATTCATGTCAGATTATAATTTTATTGCAGGGTTAGGTTTGTGTGCCCTTTGGGATAGAAAACCGGGGTGGAAATATTTTCACTAAAGATTCTGTATTTACAGAGGTGGGGAAATACAGCTATTTTGACAAATAGGTGGGGGGTTTTTTGCAGTTGCAATACATGATCATTGGGAGATTATCGTACATATAAATATGTGATGTACACAACACCGCTACCTCTCTGAAACTTTGTACTATTTGTTTTTATAAGTTCTATTCAACTGATATTCCTCTAATAATAAAAAGCTCTTTGATCCTATAGAAAATTCTATCAATAGAATAGGGAGAAATGTGATTAGAATTAGACTAGTTTATTAATTGATTAGTCTTGCGACCTTATCAATAAGATAAAAGAAAAATAAAGCATATAATCTGGTTCCAGGATAAAATAAATAGAAAATGCATTTGTGAGAATACAAGTCAGCAATCAGATAAGTGAATCTCCCTTGCAGGATACCTCAATTGGTGTATGGGGTTGTTAGCTCAACTTTCTTAATTAAAAAAGGAAAGTGTTTTTCAATTATTTCTGTCTGCAAACACACACCCTCCGTAAATCAAAATTCATTTAAGATAAGCAGGAAAACTTTTAAAGCAGAATTGGTAATGATACATACTATAAGAGACAGTATGGAAATTGCCTGAAATCCCTGGCCTCCTAGTTTGATTAATTCTTTCTGGATCACCTATCTGCATTTTAATACCAGCCAGAAGCAACATTTTAGTTTCTTTTTAAGAAATATTATTTTGCTGCATAACTCAGACACTGAAGTGTTCAAATGGCATTATTTTCAATATGTATGGTTCTCTCCCTGATGTATATCAGGGATGTATAATATTACCAGTGAAAAAATAAGAACATGTAGAGTTAGTGAGCAAAAGTTGAAATATAATAGTTCTCCATTACTTATTATACTACTAATTATATGGAAGAGTTTACTAAATAAACAAACAACCACATGCTAACCTGCAAAATAAAACAGCAAGATATCATTGGATCATGTAATTTCTTTCCTGTGCTTCTGTTCTTTGGTTTTTGACTTATAATATATGACTACTTCCATCATTTTTCCCCCCTTTCCAAAAGGCAAGTATGCCATGCGGGACCTGGTTCACCGGCTTCCAGGAGGCAACAACAGTAACAATTCAGCAAGCAAGACCATGTCTGATGATACCGTAACTGCCATTTGCTGCACCTTGCATGAAGTCATCACAAAAAATATGGAAAATGCTAAGGCCTTACGGGATGCAGGAGGAATTGAGAAACTTGTTGGCATTTCCAAAAGTAAAGGAGACAAGTACGTGTTGCCAATCATCATCTGCTTGTTAGCTGTAATTTATAGTCTACACTAATGATTTCCTAGAGTCTTATTGTTTATTGCATATTAGAAGACTTTACAGATAATGGAAGTACAAATTTGGGGCAGATCACAAATGCAAACCAGCAGTAAACTAGAATGTATTAAGATGTTGTATTCTGACATAAGTATGAGGGACAGTCAGAACAAATGAATATTCATAAAATGACAATATAGTATTCCTCACGTTCAAATATCACACCAATTGAAAAACCAACCATATTATGATTAGGGTTAGGGATAATGGGTTCATTCTTTCTCTCTTAATCTTTAATAAATATGATTTTCAAAAAGAGGTTTTGATCTATTTTCCAAAGCATATAACAGTGTTTCTTAA
>NW_015407265.1:0-2363 GCF_001527695.2 Protobothrops mucrosquamatus
TACTTTGTCAAAATCGAATCGATGGCCAGATTCTGTCATATGTGCCCAAACTTGGGAATACTGCTCACCCCTTTTTACTGCTAACCTATGTTCATGGACCCTGGTTTTTACTCTCTTAGAGGTCTCTCCAACATAATTACTGGGGCAGTCCTTACAGTCAATCCTGTACACGACTGCCGATTTCTCCATGTTGGGGAGTGGGTCCTTGGGGCGCATGATTGCGGCACGCAGCGTCTGGTTGGGTCTATGGGCCACCTTCACATTGTGGGGATGCCAGTAGTCTAGCTGTCGCCTTGGAGACGTTGCAGATATAGGGGAGGGTGACAAGTGTTGCCTATGACGATGGCTCATCTATTCGTGGGTTCCCCCGAGGTTCAGGCGGTATGCTATGATGTCTAATGAACCTTGTCGGGTATCCATTGCGCCTGCATATACAGAAGAGATGATTTTTTTTCTTCCATTTTTGCTCTAACCGTACTGCAGTGGGAATCTACCCGTTTGAATAGGGTTCTAATTCAACTAACTTTATGGCTACAGAATGGTTGCTTCTATAATGGAGGATTCTATCTGTGTGCGTTGGTTTTCAGTATACCTTCGTGTCCAGGGTTCCATCTGGCTGGCGTTGGACCAGCACGTCCAAAAATGCCAGCGAACCCTGGTTTTCCTCCTCCATCGTGAACTGGATGTCTGGGTATACCAAATTAAGTATGCCCATAAAGTTAGTCTTTTGGCGTTTCTTGATGACCGTGAATGTATCGTCCACATAGCGGGCCCAAAACTTGAGTTGGTATTGGGTCATCACTACGTGCTCCAATTGCTGGAGTACCACCTCCGCTATTACACTGGAGATCAGGGATCCCATAGGTGTTCCTTTGATTTGCTCAAATATGGTATCTTGAAAGGTAAAGTAGGTTTTCAGGCATACCTCTACCAGCTTTACCAGGTCCTCAGTTTGGAGGGAGTTCTGTCGTTGTTCTAAACTCCTTTGATTCAAGCAGTCCCTTAAAATCGTGACCGCGAGATCTTGTGGGATGGAGGTGAAGAGTGAAACGACGTCAAAGGACACCATTAACTCATCCTCCTCCACCCTTAGGGTTTTGATCTTATTCAGGAACTCCTCTGCCGATCTCACAGTGGTAGTGCTGTCTTCGGTCAAATGGCCAATCCGATTGCTCAGCCACTTGGCCAGTTCTGAGGTTGGGGTGTCCCTAAATGCGACGATAGGGCGGAGGGGGACGCCTGCCTTGTGGATCTTGGGCAACCCATAAAATCTAGCTAGCGCTGAGTCGCTGGGGCGTATCCTCCTCAGAATGTCATCACCTATCCTCCTACCAGAATGTGATGACATTCTGAGGAGGATACACCCCAGTGACTTAGCGCTAGCTAGATTTTATGGGTTGCCCAAGATCCACAAGGCAGGCGTCCCCTGTTGTGGCTCCGTCCTGTGAGTCCCTATCATCGGAGGAGGAAGGCTCTGAACTTGAAGGAGAGGAGATGGCCAGGCCTCCCTCTCCAGGACCTTCCCCTCTGGTGCGGCCTTCGGTGTCTTCCGACGGAGAGGAGATTGGCCAGGAGCCTGGTGTTTCTGGGATCGGCCAGGAGCCAGGTGCTTCTGGGACTGGCCAGGAGCCAGGTGTGTCGGACTCAGAGGAGGATACGTCTTGGCTGGATCCACGCCAGCGTCAGAGGGACAGACGTGCGCAGCAGCTAAAACGTCGTGCCAGAGATTTCAGCTGAGTCACTGGGCCACACCCCACAGGCTATATAGGCAAGGGGTGTGCCGTTTGAAACTCTTGTGATGGACAATACTGAATCTTCTGTTGCAGCACTCCGGAATTCTCCTGGACTTGATTTGTATTATCAGTAAAGGTCTTGGCAGGCAGCTATGGAGTTTGAGTTTGAGTTTGAGTTTTATTGTATTTATATGGAGTTGCTGCCAAGTGTTTATCTGTATTTGGCAGTGCTGAGCAGTCTTTTAGCCCTCGGCTGATTGGTTGGGGGGTGTAAGTCGGACGGGGACAGAACATCCCCCTCCGCCCTCCCCTCTCCCCTATATCTGCAATGTCTCCGAGGCGACAGCTAGACTACTGGCACCCCACAATGTGAAGGTGGCCCATAGACCCAACCAGACGCTGCGTGCTGCAATCATGCGCCCCAAGGACCCACTCCCCAACATGGAGAAATCGGCAGTCGTGTACAGGATTGACTGTAAGGACTGCCCCAGTAATTATGTTGGAGAGACCTCTAAGAGAGTAAAAACCAGGGTCCATGAACATAGGTTAGCAGTAAAAAGGGGTGAGCAGTATTCCCAAGTTTGGGCACATATGACAGAATCTGGCCATCGATTCGATTTTGACAAAGTA
>NW_015407266.1:0-2363 GCF_001527695.2 Protobothrops mucrosquamatus
TATTTAATATATTTATATATATATATATATATATATATATATATATATATATATATATATATATATATATATATATATATATATATATATATATATATATATATATATATATATATACATACATACATATACATATACATATACATATACATACATACATACATACATACATACATACATATATATATAGAGAGAGCGCAATATATGTTCATCCATGTAGTTGTTATATTGTTTTCTCTACTTCTGTGCAGTAGTACTGAATTAGAAGTACTAATAAAAAGAGAATACCGAACTTAAGATGACCCACACAAAGGAACTGGCTTTCTTCAAGTTAAAAAAAAAGAAAAGGAAGATGAAGCAAGAGGGGAAAGAGCTACACTGGGGGAAAAGCAATAGGGTACCAGAGAAATAGAAAATCTAACTTTTTTCCAACATTTAATAATCATAAAGAAGCTTGGAACCCACTTCTGGTAACTGTAGGAAAGAAAAAAGAGGACACTTTATATTTATCTGTAATATTTATAAAAATATTAACAGCTTTTAAAATGTTGTATTATTAATTTGAGATCTGTTTGTGTCTTATGTTTAATTGATTAATACCACAAAAGTCTTACTTATATTTGGGATTTCTTTCAGATCTGTCAAAACACTTAGTACAAAATTATAGTGATGTAGAGGAACTTATGGAAGGCGGGAATATAAATCGAACCACTGCTGCAACTGGAATGAATGATGTTAGCAGCAGATCACATGCAATTTTCACAATCAATTTCACTCAGGTAAGAAAAAAAATCTTGGTGAAATTTCTTACATTGAGTTGCAACTCAACTTCTGTTGTCATTTAATTTGAAAAAAAAAGCCTTTCTAATAAATTAAATGCCAGTCATCCTTCCCTGATATGTGTAAACTCTTTATGTATGTAGTATGTATACAGTTTGTGACTGGATATGAGAATTTCTTTTAGTTTTACTTTTAACCCCACACTTGATTGGAATGTGGAAGAATGATAGCATTTCTTTCATGGCTTTTCCCTAACTCTAAACATGCCTGCTTGTCTGCTTAATCCTACTGTTAATTACACAGTTTTATTTTTAATTACTGGGCTAATATTTGAAATGGGGAATGAGAGCCAGTGTAATGCTGTGGGTTAAGAAGCCATATTAAGAGTAGGGAGATCCACGTTCTAGTCCTCCCATAAGCATGGAAGCTAGCTGGGTGATCACAAGGCAGACTGTCCTTCTCAGCCCTAATGAGCATCAGCCTTTACAAGATAAAAATTAACATTCTCCATTGCATCTTGCATTGATATTTTCTTTGTAAGAACTAGGTGAGCTGAATGTAAAACAAGTGGGCCCTAGAGCCATGCAGGATAAATGCTAAGAAAGACAACACATGAGAAAGTATTCAGGGAATACTATGAACATTGTATTGATACCCCTCAGCCTGATTCTTTACTATAAAAATTGTCTGCTTTACTATAAAAATTGTTGGGATGTCTAATTAGAGTCTCAGTATCTATTTTGATTATATCAATAAGAGGAAATTGTATTTTTTCGAAAGGAAATAAATAATTTTAGTAGACTGAATACATAGCATACCTCAATGTTTAGACTTGTTACCTCAGATAGATAAATACACAAATTGCATTCTAGAAATCTTTTAAGGAATTCCAGCACATTCTATTTTTTGTTCAATTCCAGCTTTTGGAGATATGGTTCGGAAAAAGAAGTGATTAAGAATTTTCAAATAATTTAAGGGAAATGTGCATATACAAATCTTACAAGATTGCACTCATTTAAATATATATATATATGTAAAGCAGGTTTCATTGCATAACTACATAGCTTGGTCAGTGACAATCAATAGCTTCTTATAAGAGCAAATTCATTATTTAAAAACTGCTGTTTTAAAAATATAACTTGAAAACCCATTGGGCATCTTTGCAATACCAGAATCTTTCTTTACGAATGGGAATTCACTGTGGATTTAAGAGGTGCCAATGAATATTTGGATATGTTCAAAATGTTAATTCCCATGTATTTTACACATGCCTTTTATATTTTGGAAAAGATAAACAAAATATATTTGACCTCTTTTTATCTTAGTTATATGTTTTAAATTAAAGTAGAATTTAAAGGGATTAAGCTATTATTCAAAGGTGATATCTCTAGTATGCTGACATATACATTAAATTTGAAACATATAAAACGTTTTGCTACCACCTCTGCAACTCTTGTTTTTAATACTCAGATTATTGTATTTTGTTCTTGTTATTTTTCCGTAGGCTAAGTTTGACACTGAAATGCCATGCGAGACTGTCAGCAAGATACATTTGGTAGACTTAGCTGGAAGTGAGAGAGCAG
>NW_015407267.1:0-2363 GCF_001527695.2 Protobothrops mucrosquamatus
ACATCAATTTTAGGGAAATTGTCAAAGAGAAATTTAAATATTAAAATAATTCTACACAATGCCTAAAGGATCATCCCAACATTGTTAATGCTAAAACATATGATTTTTGCTATTTAATAGGCAGGATTTAATATATATCAGTTGCTACTCAATCAGATACCTCTATTCTAGACATGTCAAACTCGTGACTTCGCGCAACGTATCGGAAGTGTTTTGCCATTGCTGGCAATGGGGTGGGCACGGCTTCCGCATGACGCGTCCAGCCCGTGGGCCAGCAGTTTGACACCCCTGCTCTATTCCATTAAAGGAATCCCAGCAAATCTTAAATTAAGAGTTCATCTGAAACAAATGCTAACATGACATCACAGAATAATTTTCATTATGGTCTTTTTATTTTCTTCTTTTTTTTTACAAAGAGAAAAAAGGTATTGTAACCAAGCAAGCTAATGGAATTAAGTGAAAGGATGAGATTAACAGCCACAAGTGGGATGTTACAATAAAAAGTTCTGCAGTCTATTCATCACCATTAATAGGAGAAATTCAAATAAAAAAAGAAGCCCATTTGCTCACAAAGTGACCTTCTGATCTACTCATCATTAATTTGATAACAAAGAGCATGATTGCCACCGTGTGGTTGCTGCTAAAAATTATACTTTTTAGACTTAATGTAAGATCACTTTTCATAATTAAAATGTAATTAACTCTCTCTCTGCATTATCAGACATGAGCTCCAATCCACTCAAGGAGAAGAGTGAACTTCTCAGTTCAATATCACTGCCACTACGTCCAATCTTTCACCCTTGGTTCCATTTTCTGTTGCTGCAGTCACAAGTTTTGGAAAGATTTTTTGCAAATAGGAAATTTACATTTAAAGCTCTGAATGGCATTGTAGTTGTGGCATATAGGAAGAATAGCCTATATGCTATTCTTTTTTATTCAACAGCATTAAATAGATAATATTTGCTGTTGAATAAAAGCATCAAAATAGGAACAAGAAGGCAGGTTGTAAAATCAACATCCTCAAATGACTTGAATACAATACAGTTCCTGATGATTGTACAGACATTTCCATGTAGTGTTGCAATTTTCTTGTAACATTTAAAAAAAAATTCCTTCGGAAATACAACTTTGGGATTTCCTGGTGGTCTATCAGGTAAGTACTTGATCACAGCCTGCCCAGGCTGTTGAGATCAGTCAAGATGATTTTGATAGTATCACCTAACCATGCATGACAGATGAGATACTTCACACTTATTATTGTAATGGCTTTGGGGTGGGGGTAGATTTGTTTTTCTGTGTGCAAGGAAGGATTTAGCTAAGCTACTCAATCACTGGCCAATGCAGACTTTGAAATAGTGAGGACTTGAGAGTAGATATTATTTCAATGTTTGTATCAATTTAGTAAGCCTTGTTGGAAGTCAGCACCCACCCACCCTCCCAGAGAAGGAAATATTTTTGGGGGGGATATTAAAAAGGACAGAATATCATATTTCCCCAAAGGAAATCAAGCCCAAGTCTCTCTGCCCCAAGCAGAAACCAGGTCTGTAGAAATGCAGATTTGATAATACTATTCAGAAAGGTTGGGGGCAGGAAGGCTGCAGCTGATGGGGTTAGAAAATCAAAGATCTCTAGAACCAACAACCCTTTACCCATCCAACACAGGACATCGCCATCAGCCACAGCCCCAGGGAAGCAGGATATGACCTTTAGGACATAATAGGATTAACCCACCACCATCAGCATACTAAAAAGGCACACTGAACCTCAGGTCAAAGTTCATGCCACAGGAAGAACTCCAAACACAAAAGCCCAAGAAGGTATAAAAACCCACCACTCCCAGCAACATGTGGTCACATTTCTATCTGGCTCTGTTCTTCAATAAACTACAACCTTCTTTCTAAAGTATATATATAATGTTTATAGAATTAGGAATAGGGTGGGGTCAGGGTTAGGGTTGGGTTGGGGTTAAGATTTTTTAAAATGACATTCTTAATATTTAGCAAACAGCATGTTGTCTGGGTTCACGTATTTAAAAAACAATGAATAATAATTATCATAAACAATATTTTAATTAATCGCTCAATAGTCTTCTTCTTACTAGTATATATTCAATGTTACATATCACATTCCTTTCTCTCTAACTCGTTTTTCTAGCTATTGATAAAAATTATCCCATGTTTTAAAATACACTGAATCTTCTTTCTCTTTTATCTTTAAAGTAAATCTATCCATTTCTGCACACTCTAAAATTTTCTTAATTAGTTCTTTTTCAGTTGGTAAGTTATCATTTTTCCAATATTGGGCAAATGCAATTCTTGTTGCAGTTAGTACATGTAAAATTAAATATATACAGTCTTTCTCAT
>NW_015407268.1:0-2363 GCF_001527695.2 Protobothrops mucrosquamatus
TGGCAAATGCAGCTGATGTATCACCATTGTAAAGACCCTGTCCTGTCATTCTGTTATGGAGTAGCTGAATCAATTTTATGAATTTCTTCAGACATTTATCTTAGGATGATCCAAAGAGCCTCCCTGTTTACTTTATTTATTTATTTATTTATTTACTTACTTACTTACTTACTTACTTACTTACTTACTTACTTACTTATTTATTTATTTATTTATTATTGGACATAATTGTACAGTTTCAGTATCTGACACCTGAAAACATCTTTCTTGGTTTATCATGACTTGCAGGTGGCAGATTATTGGCTAGATCCAGAAACTAATCAATGTTTCATATCTAATCTCAAGGGGAAGCAATTTTGGCCATCTGAAATATCTATTAGAGTACTTTACAGGATTTTAACAATTTTCTTCTAATCTTGAATGTAAAGATAACTATACTTTTTGCACCCCTCCCACTTTATGTCTTAGCTATTCTTTATCTGGTACCATCCAGATATACTGGATTGTACTTTTCATAATTATTTATGAAACAAATTTTTCCAAATCTCCAGTTAGTATGATCAATGGATACATGAATACATTGCCAGACACTTGGATAAAGCAGCATGCTGGCCTAGTGGTGAAGATGCTTGCCTCCCACCCTGAAGGTTGAGAGTTCAATCCTAGGTAACAGCAGATGTTTCTCTCCTAAGGCACAAAGAAAAAATATCTGCTGTAAACTTCACGTGGCACCAGGAAGGACATCTGGCCAGTAGCAATAGTAATGCTTATATAATGCTTCACAGTGCTTTACAGCCCTCTCTGAGTGGTTTGCAAAGTCAGCATATTGCCCCCAACAATCTGGGTCCTCATTTTACTGACCTCGGAAAGATGGAAGGCTGAGTCAACCTTGAGCCAGTGAGACTCGAACTGCCAAACTCCAGGCAGCTGGCAGTCACCAAAGTAGCCTGCAGTACTGCATTCTAACCACGGCTCAGTAAATGCTCAGCTCCATCCAGTTGCCCCAACTCTTGGGATTACAGGGTTATAAAAAGGGAGTATTGCCAGACACCTGGACGGGAAATTGCTTTTCTGCTTCTATATTCATTCATTCATTCATTCATTCATTCATTCATTCATTCATTCATTCATTCATTCATTCATTCAATATGTTTGACTAGCCATTTGCCATCTGAATGACTAACATTCATTTATAAATAATAATAAAACCACCAGCAGAAATTAAAATACTTTATACCTCATTGATCTATATCAATAAACTTGCTACAGATGGGCTCACCTAATTTTCTGTCAGTCCTTCCAGATAAACTAGATAAAAAAAATGCAACTAGATGAGCTAAACCTATTTTACTGTAAGACTACATTACAGTGTGAAGGTACAAACTTCCTATCGCCACTTTTAATTATCTGATTTATTAGGGTGAGTCCTTCCCAAGCTTCTTCCTCTGACCATTAAGCCCTTGTTGACTCCCCCCTCCCCTTGTCTGATTCTTGATAGGCAACATTGCTTTCCATTGTCCCCCAACTCCATACACTCCATTACATTTCCTTGCCTGAGGTAAAAAAACAGCACCTTGGGTTCATCTCTTAGTTCCATAAAGATATATATCAAGTACTGTTTGCCTTTACATATTTTCCAAGCCAGCTTTACAATGGAATGAATGGATGAATGAATGGATGGATGGAGGAAGGAAGGAAGGAAGGAAGGAAGGAAGGAAGGAAGGAAGGAAGGAAAATTGTGAATTCAATAAAAATCCTATACTTACTGAATTGGATGGTAGGTTTGCATAAAATACTGCAAGTCTACCAATTATTTATTTAATTTATTTAAAACATTTATATAATTACCCATCTTATACCAAATTCTGAGTGACTCCCAATCTTTGACAACAGTTTTCTCCTTAAATTAGCCATTCCCTCTCTAGCAACTTTTTTAAAAAAAATAGCAAAAGATTTCATATTGGAAGTGTATGAATTCAGGGAAAAATTCAGTAAAACCAAGATTCCTTGAATTCATATGGACTATGAATAGCAACGCAGTTTCTCCCATCTAAATTATATAGTGGCAAGCATGGTGACAATTCTGTTTTTTTGGTAAATTGTTGAAGGAGTAGCAATTTTGTTTCATATGTAATCTGATGAGAAAATACATTTATTATTTAAAAACATCAATCAAAATACATGCTAAAAAGAATTCAAGGTGCTACAAGCAAATTACTGTAGTATGTGAGATATAACCTTCCTTGACATCTTCTGTGTGTTTGACAGACATAGTAAAGTACAGTGTTATATTACAATAAACTACTGAGTTACCTCAATAATTTGCAATACATAAAATTGAATGAATGAATAAATAAATGAAT
>NW_015407269.1:0-2363 GCF_001527695.2 Protobothrops mucrosquamatus
GTCTTTGCCTGTAATTTTGTGGCAGGAATTAGCATGCTAGATTTTGGTAATCTAACAAACGGCAGCAACCTGTTTAATGTAGTGATACTAATGAATTCTGGGGATTAATTTTCAGTTATAAAAGCATAATGGAAGGTGCTTGATTTAAAAATTAGGTTATATGTTGATTTTCCTCAAGACTAGCATTTATTGAGTTTGTTTTTTTCAGTATATTTTATTATGTATAGCAGTATCTCTCAATCCAGTGACGTCCAGATGTGAAGGTAGGGAGAGAGTGCTATTAGCCTGTCATATCATTTCATAATTATTTCTAGAATAAGCAAGAACCTTCGTGATCAGAGCAGCCTGATAAATACATTCCCCCCCAACATGTTTTTGTTTTTATTAATTGTTGGGATGAGAAAGGTGGTCACAAAAGTTCAATAAATCAGTCAATGGAATATTAATATGAAAATATGAAAACAGTATATTCTTGCTATTGCGGCATTTTAATTGGTCCTAATAAAGATAATGGTCAATGGTGATCTCTTCTATAAATAAATCCAATATTTACTGAAGTAATAGCTTAAAATGTAGCTTGGGTGGCCCCCACACACTATTGTGTTTCTTTCCATGATCACTTTCATTAGTTTAGTGGTATGTTTATTATCAGCGTTGGTATTTTTACATTGAAATAAATCCCATATGTTCAATAGGAAGACTTTATTTCCCAACCCCCCCCCCAAAAAAAAACACAAGCCAAGGGACATGCAAAAATACATGTTAAGTGTTTCCCAATATAGGAGAATGTCCATTTGTTTTGGCAGTCCAACTATTGTTTGCAAGAAAACTGGGTCTTTAAGGATACTTCTGAATCAATAGCTCCTAATGCTATTATCCCATCTTTGAAGGGCAATTTCTAGTTGAAAGGCAATTTTAAGCTATCCTTTCATTCTCTCCTTAACAGACTTTCTGTAAGTGTACAATAAGAGAAGCAGTATGGAACAATATAGGAGAAATACAAATAGATGTCATTAAGATCCACTGTAAAATTCTGTGATTGAACCAAGAGGTTGCAGTATGAAATTACTGAGCCCTACCACAAAGAGATTTTTCCCACCACAGCAATGGGACATATTAATGATAATCATAAGTTGTACCTAAGTGATTACTGCCCTGAAATATATATGGTTCAGCCCTAAATTTTTTTTTTCACCCTTAGGAAAAGAAATGCTTTGGGAATGTCAGCCATGTTTTTGCGTCTGCTTCCCACATTTGCAGGCAGGAAAAAAAATAGGGCAATAACAGGCACAAATGTTTAGCTGGGAGGTTCCAACCTCATTCATCTGCAGTGCACACCCACTTTCCTTTTAGAGAGTCCCAGGCTGTAATGCAACATGCAGGGTACAGTTTGAAAGACGGTTGCAGTTGCAGAAGAGTGTGGATCAACAAAGGACTCGGGCATGGAAATGGCAAACATGTGGCAAACCTTAAGCCTTAGAAGCATTCCAAATGCATTTTACTTGGAGACCTATCTTTTTTTTTTTTTTTTGCCAAATGGTGGATGAATGCTATATTATAGATATCAGAATAAAAGGTTTTTGAGGTCTTCAGTTGATGAAGGCAATGCCAAATCAGGATAGGAAGTATGGCATAGGTTTTTTTCCCTTCCATCATTATTTTCTTATATTTCCTGATTTGGCGTATCCCTTTCTTGCTTCTTCTCTCCCTTGAAACTTCAGATGTGTGTGACAGCAACTTAGCCCTTGTATTTACTGAAAAGGAACTTGGCTTGATCAACTTATGAATGGATTTTTCCTGATCTATTACCATTCAGTTCGTGGACCGGTACCAGGCCACAGCACGCCAGCAACTGGTCCACACAAACAAGCAAAGCCCCATCCGTGGGATGCAGGCAGCACGCAAAACCATGCACTCTCCAGTCCGCAGAAAAATCTTTCTCCATGGAACCAGTCCCTGGTGCCCAAAAGGTTGGGGATCTCTGGTATAGATTACAGGTGAAACTCGAAAAATTAGAATATCGTGCAAAAGTTCATTTATTTCAGTAATGCAACTTAAAAGGTGAACCTAATATATGAGATAGACTCATTACATGCAAAGCAAGATAGTTCAAGCCGTGATGTGTCATAACTGTGATGATTATGGCTTACAGCTCATGAAAACTCCAAATCCACAATCTCAGAAAATTAGAATATTACATGCAATCAATAAAACAAGGATTGTACATAGAACAATATCGGACCTCTGAAAAGTATAAGCATGCATATGTACTCAGTACTTGGTTTGGGCCCCTTTTGCAGCAATTACTGCCTCAATGCGGCATGGCATGGAAGCTATCAGCCTGTGGCACTGCTGAGGTGTTA
>NW_015407270.1:0-2363 GCF_001527695.2 Protobothrops mucrosquamatus
CTGCCCCAAAGAAGAGGGAGTCAAGCTATTCTCCAAAGCGCCTGAAGGCAGGACAAGAAGCAACGGATGGAAACTAACCAAGGAGAGAAGCAACCTAGAACTAAGGAGAAACTTCCTGACAGTGAGAACAATTAACCAGTGGAACAACCTGCCTCCAGAAGCGGTGAATGCTCCAACACTGGAAGTTTTTAAGAAGAGATTGGACAGCCATTGGTCTGAAATGGTAGAGGGCCGTGGTGGCAAACCTATGGCACGCGTGCCACAGATGGCACACAGAGCCCTCTCTGTGGGCATGTGCACCATCGCCCCAGTCCTAGGCCTTCAGCTGGGTTTTATAAAACCTTTTCGCTTTAGGCATCTGCCGCCGTGTGCAAAAAAAAAAAGGTTCAATCAATCAATTTCAACTTCTCGCGGGAAAAAAAAAGATCTCGCAAAGTTGGAATTGATTGATTGAACTTTTTAGTCCCACCCAGTCTGCCATTACCACTGCAGCCACGCCCACCCAATGGGCCACTCCCACCCGGCACCCGACAATACATAAGTGGGTTTCAGATTGTAGTTTGGGCACTTGGTCTCTAAAAGGTTCGCCATCACTGTTATAGGGTTCCCTGCCTGAGCAGGGGGCTGGACTAGATGACCTCCAAGGTCCCTTCCAACTTTATTATTATTATTATTATTATTATTATTATTATTATTATTATTATTATTATTATTACTACTACTACTACTATTATTACTATTACTATTACTATTATCGTAGCAGTGATTTCATTTTTCAGTTGTGTTGGATTTTGGCTGACAATGGTTTAAAAACGTGTGGATCCTGCTGTTGATAGTTATTAATAGGTTGAGTTTGTTTTGTTTTTTAAACGTGTGAAATCTACCTGCTTTACCGTACAGATAGTCCTCGACTTACAATGATTCATTTAGTGACCGTTTGAATTTACAATGGCACTGAACAAACGGGTTTTAGGACCATTTTTCATACTTGAGACCCTTGCAGTTTCCCCATTTTGTTCACATGATCCAAATTTGGACACTTTGGCGACTGACTCGTATTTATGACGGTTGCAGCATCCCGGGGAGTCATGGGATCCCCCTTTTTGCAACCTTCAGTTGTGGCAAGGGACAGGTCGTAAAACGGGTCAAAATTCACTTAACAAATGTCTCGCTTAGCTACATAAATTTTGGGCTCAGTTGAGGACTACCTGTCAATCATTTTCAGTCATTTCTTCCTAGGAAAAGAAGATTAAAATAATTCCCATCAGGTCCTTTAATATAGGGAAAATTACAATCTGTTTCTAATCGTGGGTTATCCTTCATTAAAAGTGACGGCTGCTAGAATCTCCGTAGCTGTTGGGCAGAAAAAGTTGGTTTTCGGAACAATATTTCATGTTTTCTTTCTTTTTTTTGAATTTACGACTTATTGTCTTTATTTGATTTACGAGTTGGCAAAGATTCAAGCTAGTAACGCAGGCCCGCTGGATCGTTGCCAGACGACACTAAACCGGCTGAATGAAACAAGAAAAGTGATATCCGAGGCCATTAAACCGTTTGGTGAAATGTTTTTCAAAGCATTAACTTTCGTGATTATAACTTTAATCACCAAGTCAGCCTGATGCTGAACGCTTCCTAAGAAACACGACAGCGGTAAAACTGTGAAATGCGTTACTGAATTACTGCCATTTAAACGTTATAATGAATGGTGCTAAGTAACGGTTTTATGAATGGGAATAGTTTAATGAACGTTTCTTTCCCTTTGGCGTTTATTCAGGAAACTGAAAAGCTTTTAAAAGCGCAATTCCGATAGGGAAGAAATAATAATAATAATAATAATAATAATAATAATAATAATAATAATAATAATAATAATAATAATAATAATAATAATAATAATATTGGAAGGGACCTTGGAGGTCATCTAGTCCAACTCCCTGCTCAGGCAGGAAACCCTATACCATTTCAGACAAATGGCTGTCCAGTTTCTTCTTAAAAACTTCCAGTGTTGGAGCATTCACCGCTTCTGGAGGCAGGTGGTTCCACTGGTTAATTGTTCTAACTGTCAGGAAGTTTCTCCTTAGTTCTAGGTTGCTTCTCTCCTTGATTAGTTTCCATCCGTTGCTTCTTGTCCTGCCTTCAGGTGCTTTGGAGAATAGCTTGACTGCCTCTTCTTTGGGGCAGCCCCTGAGATATTGGAACTCTGCTATCCTGTCCCCCCTCGTCCTTCTCTTCATTAGACTAGACATACCCAATTCCAGCAGCCTTTCCTTATATGTTTTAGCCTCCAGTCCCCTAATCATCTTTGTTGCTCTTCTCTGTACTCTTTCTAGAGTCTCAACATCTTTTTTACATCGTGGTGACCA
>NW_015407271.1:0-2363 GCF_001527695.2 Protobothrops mucrosquamatus
ACAGATCACAACTTCGTGGAAAAGAAACTCAAAAGGTCTAGGAAATATAGCTTCATGTGATATGATTAAGAAAGATCTTAGAATGACTTTTGCCACCAAGAAGCCTTATTATTATTAAATTATCACTCCAGAAAAGGTCAGGAAAATATCTGCTATAGTATTAAGAATTATTTTTAAGCATCCTGGTAATAATTTCTACCTATAATACCAATGTTTTTCTGCACCAATAACACATTAACTCTTTCAACACATTGACTATATGTGTTGTGCACACCAGATACCAGGGGGAGGGGGACATAAAGCCCCAAGGGGAGGTTGAATTGTGCCAAGCCATCCTCCCCACCTCTCTCTGCTTCCAGACCTCAATGTTGTGGGCATCCAAGAAACTCTGGGGTTAGTCAAAATATTTGTTTAGGAATACAATGAGCTTTTTATTATATGGAAAAGATGTTTGGCTCTAGGTGAGCATTTGACCAAGAGCCAGATAAAGTTTTTTCTTGTTCAAAATTGCCAAGAATAGAAGAATATATTTCAGGTCCTCTTCTCAGCTACTATCGTTTAATGTCTACATTATGAATGTCATAGGAAAGGTAGTACTTATTGTAGGACGAATAAGTACAAATAAGGATAAATGAAGTGTATATGTGGAAAAATAAGCTTATATTAGACAAAAATGCTATGAGGAAAAAAGCAAATATTAGAGGAATTTATATAATAAAAATAATGAAAAATATACTATGTAAGTATAGTTGAATAAAATCCAGTATTAATGCAAGTTTAATTTAATGGGCCATTTGGGAAAGGGGTATCATTTGCATATTTGTATAATTATGCAAATGTTATTAACCACATCACTTTAATCTATTTAATTGCATAATGATACAAATCTTGTAAATCAGTACCCATTATGTTATTTTTATATGACTTGTTAAGACGACATTGGATATAAATTTTGCCTGTTACATCTGAAATCTACTAAATTGGAGTTTATTAAATGAAAATTTTACCGGTCTTGGGAAAAAAAAAACAGAGGGAAGTAAACCATAGGAATGGTAAAGCTCCAAACTATTACTTTAATTAACAAAATTTTGGTCAAAGCGCACCCTTTAAACAAAGTATGGAGCTGAAGCAGCATTTCCTTTTGAAAGACAAGTTCAGAGCTGCTGTCTTGCCTTGAGCTGGATACTGAAAAGGCTTTTTTTCCACGCCTTGTCCAGGCATGAGCCCTTTGTACTTCACTAAAACAGCTGGCCAAATCAAATCAAGCAAGCTCAATTTTAAGGACCTGGGCACAGTGTTCAATTCTGAAACTAGAGGTGCTTCCTTGAACTGGGTCATTGCGATAGCTCAGATCAAAACTGTGTCCTGATCTGTGGTGGAATGCAACTATTTCATACAGGCAAAGATCAATCAGTTCCTATGTTGTAGATAGGTAGATAGGTAGGCAGATGGGTAGGTAGGTAGGTAGGTAGGTAGGTAGGTAGGTAGGTAGGTAGGTAGGTAGGTAGATAGATAGATAGATAGATAGATAGATAGATAGATAGATAGATAGATAGATAGATAGATAGATAGATAGATAGATAGATAGATAGATAGATAGATAGATAGATAGATAGATACTGTATGAATTTGTGAACTGACAGTTTTCCCTTTTGATTATTATTTCTACTTTTTGGACATTTACTATAAAAGATACTACATGCTAAGAACAAAAATGCATCATATTCAAAATTAAGAGATAAACTGTTATCCAAGAATCAGAAAAGGTGAA
Source organism: Protobothrops mucrosquamatus (assembly GCF_001527695.2). Classification (NCBI taxonomy): domain Eukaryota; kingdom Metazoa; phylum Chordata; class Lepidosauria; order Squamata; family Viperidae; genus Protobothrops; species Protobothrops mucrosquamatus. The sequence goes on from NW_015407271.1 coordinate 1,772, forward strand.
TAAAATCAGATTTTATTATTGTTATTAATTTAATTAATTTAAGCAGGTTAGGATAGATAGATAGATAGATAGATAGATAGATAGATAGATAGATAGATAGATAGATAGATAGATAGATAGATAGATAGATAGATAGACAGACAGACAGACAGACAGACAGACAGACAGACAGACAGACAGACAGACACAGACAGACAGACAGACAGACAGACACTGAGTACCTGTATTTTACCACTGAGGAGAGCTCTTCATAATCAAGGTTTTTGGTATTGTGTAAGTGTGTGATTTTTGCTTTGTGTATGAAACTTTTGAAACATTTGTTGAAGATGAGCCTTTTTTCATAAAGCTTCTACAAAAACTATTTTATAAGTGAAAACAAGAATCTTTTGCATATGGGAGACTTCCGGTGGCAGGCGCCTTCGCTGGACGCAGCTGTTTGCTGCTCCCGCCTGTTTCTGCGTAAAAGCCGTTTTGACAGCCTGCATCAGCTGTCAAACGGCTTGATACCTTTCCCCTGGGCATAGGGGGAAAGGTGAGCTGCCCGAGGTAGGAGTTGAGTTCCCGAGTCGTCCCTTGTGGACGATGTAGGTGA
>NW_015407272.1:0-2362 GCF_001527695.2 Protobothrops mucrosquamatus
GAGAAGAGCAACAAAGATGATTAGGGGACTGGAGGCTAAAACATATAAGGAACGGTTGCTGGAATTGGGTATGTCTAGTTTAACGAAGAGAAGGACGAGGGGGGACATGATAGCAGTGTTCCAATATCTCAGGGGCTGCCACAAAGAAGAGGGAGTCAAGCTATTCTCCAAGGCACCTGAAGGCAGGACGAGAAGCAACAGGTGGAAACTGATCAAAGAGAGAAGCAACTTAGAACTAAGGAGAAACTTCCTGACAGTTAGAACAATTAACCAGTGGAACAACCTGCCTCCAGAATTGGTGAATGTTCCAACACTGGAAGTTTTTAAGAAGAGACTGGACAGCCATTTGTCTGAAATGGTGTAGGGTTCCTGCCTGAGCAGGGGGTTGGACTAGATGACCTCCAAGGTCCCTTCCAACTTTATTATTATTATTATTATTATTATTATTATTATTATTATTATTATTATTATTATTATTATTATTATTATTATTATAGTACAGAGAAGAGCAACAAAGATGATCAGGGGACTGGAGGCTAAAACATATAAGGAACGGCTGCTGGAATTGGGTATGTCTAGTTTAATGAAGAGAAGGACGAGGGGGGACATGATAGCAGTGTTCCAATATCTCAGGGGCTGCCACAAAGAAAAGGGAGTCAAGCTATTCTCCAAAGCACCTGAAGGCAGGACAAGAAACAATGGATGGAAATTAATCAAGGAGAGAAGCAACCTAGAACTAAGGAGAAATTTCCTGACAGTTAGAACAATTAACCAGTGGAACAATCTGCCTCCAGAAATTATGAATGCTCCAACACTGGAAACTTTTAAAAAGAAACTGGACAACCATTTTTCTGAAATGGTATAAGGTTTCCTGCCTGAGCAGGGGGTTGGACTAGAAAGGCTCAACGGTCCCTTCTAACTCCATTATTGTTGTTGTTATTGTTGTTCTTGTTGATGATGATGATGATGATGATGATGATGATGATGATGATGATAATCATCGCACAGATGTTCAGACTGGATTTAGCATTTTTTTCTATCTATCGAGTCCTTACCAAGAACCTGGGATAGGCAGATGTGGATGTTTGATGGTATTACAGGTATCGTCGCAGGATGGAAGCAGTTCCTAGTAAGGCTGCCTTTTGCAATTGACTAATGACGAATTTGTCAATGCCAATGGTGTTCAGGTGGTGCTTGTTGTTGTTGCTGTTGTTGTTGTTATTATTATTATTATTACGAAGGGCACAGAAAAGCTGAAAAAGAATGCAATATGAAGTAACTTGCAAATGAAAGCCTGAAGAAAGGCTAAGTGATTTGGTAATAAAGGCAGAAAAAAAATGGAGACTGGAAAAAAAAGATGCTTAAATAAAGAAGGTTTTAAAAAGATTGTAATAAGTATCTAAATGTCAGCAAGAACTGGATGGCAGAGGAGGCAGGAGTACTCAGGAGATGGATAACATATGCCCCATATAATAATAGAATACTAATGGACTTGGCAGTAGAACATCCAGATTTGTATCAAGATAGTTTGATAGGAGCAGACAGAAAAGAACAAGAGATTGTTGTAGTACAAAAATATCTTGATGTGTAAAGTTAAACAGTAGAAGAGATTACCCATGAGTAAAACAATTTACCACCTCATGAAACATACGCACTGGCGCTGTGCAGATCCTTCAAAACAAGTTTTTTTGCAATGCACAGGACTACAAACAAAGCATCTCACTTCTAATTGTTCAAGCAGACATGCTTTTCTAAGATTCCCATAGCTGCTTTGATAGCACCTTCCAGTTGTCTCTGCATACCTATGCACTTCACTGGGAATCTTGATCATTCTTGTTCCTCCCACACTTGGTGAAATACCTCTTTCAAAGGCATTTAATGATTGATATTATAGAACATAGAATCATAGAGCTGGAAGGAATCTTGGAGGTCTTCTAGTCCAATGCCCTGCCCAAGACAGGAGACCTTTCACCATCCGGAACAAATAGTTTTTGAAAACCTCCAGAGATGGAGCATTCACAACTCCAGGAGGCAAGCGGTTCCACTGTTAAATTACATCAATAATTGATATTTGTCATAATTGTGTGTCAGTTTTTCAGTAGTATTGCTCACTCAGGGCAATTAGCAACAAAAGGACTAAGTGAAGCAATAACTTCACCACCGTTTCCATCCCAATAACAAACAATTGCTTTCTCCACGTCCTGAAGTTTCTGAAGTATCTTGAGCAGCCCCACGTGTAGCGCTTTCTAGCAGTCAACACTGGATATATCCCTGGTTCAAAAACAAATCAGCCAAATCACCATAATAACATTTAACAATAAAATGCTATAAAATAAATAAATGGATAAAATAAAGCACAAAG
>NW_015407273.1:0-2362 GCF_001527695.2 Protobothrops mucrosquamatus
GCCGAATCCTTTGCTAACCTCTCATTCCCCCCCCCCCCCCGCTTATGTTTTCCCCGAGTGGGATGAAGGCCAGCTGTGCAACTATCCGTAGCCTGGGAAAATATTTTGGGATCCCTCTTCTTCCCCTCCCCCCCCCGGCGTTCTTGAAATATGACTGCATCTTTTCTTCCACACATAAGACCGCAAGACAGATCTTTTCTAAAACTCTCCCCTTGGCAGATGTCGAACTGACATCTTTTCCTTCAAACTGGAGGAGGCGGTGGCTGGGCGTGCAGCTTTTCATAACAATCTCTCCCTTTGCAGCCAACATTTTAGCCCTGAATTGGCTGCTTGGAAATCTGGTCAGGATTGGGCCGTAATTCTCAAAAAAAATAACCACCTTCATCAATAACCTGATTGATTTGGGTCTGTGTGCCAGGAGGCATTTTCTGCAGAACACCCAGGTTTAAACCTACCTTGTTTAAAACAAACCATCAGCATTATCTTTGAGGGCGGAGGGGAAGGACAGGGGGGGGAACCCCCCCAAAGAGTCAAAGGAATAGCATGGAATACTGCATAATTTTAGGATAGAATGGGAATAAAACGAAGGGATGCAAATTGAAGGGTTGAGATTTGCACACATCTCTGAATGCTGCTAATGGTAATATTAACTAAGATTTTAAAATAATCTAAAAGGACCATTGCTCTTGCTCTTTCCAAGAGGCTGTCCAGAAAACTTATATGTCCACCAGTCAAATTTGTCAAATCTACAAAGAGAAATTCCCTGAGGATGGGCATCGGCACCAGTGACTGACTCGGATCGGATCCTGCAACATTAGAATAGAATAGAATAGAATAGAATAGAATAGAATAGAATAGAATAGAATAGAATAGAATGGAATGGAATGGAATGGAATAGAAATGAATTGGAATTGGAATTGGAATTGGAATTGGAATAGAATAGAATAGAATAGAATAGAATAGAATAGAATAGAATAGAATAGAATAGAATAGAATTGAATTGAATTGAATATAGAATAGAATGGAATGGAATAGAGAAAGAGACCTTGGAGGTCTTCTAGTCCAACCCCCTGCTTAAGCATGAGATCCTATACCATTTCAGACAAGTGACTGTCCAGTCTCTTCTTAAAAACCTCCAGTGATGAACCATCTACAATTTCTGGTGGCAAGCTGTTCCACTGGTTAATTGTCCTCACTGTCAGGAAGTTTCTCCTTAATTCCAGGTTGCTTCTCTCCTTGGTCAGTTTCCAACCATTGTTTCTTGTCCTGCCTTCTGGGGCTTTGGAGAATAGCTTGACTCCCTCTTCTTTGTGGCAGCCCCTCAAATACTGGGACACGTATCTTCACCTTCATTCGTGAAAACCTTTCTCTTCACACGGAAACACAAACCCCTCCCTCAGGATGATCCATTTGCAGGGTGGATCGCCTAGAGATCCATTTGAGTTATCCCACCAAGACGTTTCACACAGGAGGTCTGTTCCTGGCAAGGAAGATGGGCCTTTTTGTGCATGCGTGTGTGTGTGTGTGTGTGTGTTTGTGATGCACTTTAAAGCAGGTTCATTCTTAATTTTTATTTTTTATTTTGGCAAAGAATGCAAATCGGAGTGAGCAGAAAGACTGGAATGTCTTACCCCATTGGACACCGTTTCTGCTTCCTTTCATCTCCACCGCCTTCTGATGGGGGCACTAAGGAAAGGAAACGTTGTTGTGGGCTCTTATTTTGAGTCTTTTGATGCCACCTGTGCCAGCCCACCCCTTGTCTGAAAAATGTCTCCCCCTCCTGGGTGTTCTTGGCCCGCCTGGTCAATCTGACCTCAGCACTTTTTGTTCTGGGAAAGTTGCACATCTGTCTTGGGGTGATGGCATCTTTCCCACAACCTTAAAAGCTAGCATATTGGGCTGGTTGTGGGGGCACAGGGCTTGGCACGCCCATTCCTCAGACTTATGGGCTGTGCCCTTCTGAGCCACCCCAGAAGTGGTTCATGGAGACAACACGGGTGGGCAAAAAAACAGGGGTGCCCAAGGCCCCAAACGGTTGCTGTTCTCAGCCTGGGGCTGAATTAAAAATCAACAGGATTCAACAAAAGTCTGCAAAAATCGTGCCTTTTTTTAAATGCAAGGATGGTGTGTTTTAGTGGTTCTTAAACTTTTCAACCCATTTGTTGCTTTCCCGCGTCCCCAAAAAATATTCTGTTGTTTTGCACAAACATCTCAGCAGCTGCAGCCCGGTCGGGATCCTTGATTATAAATTACACCTCAGAATATCTCCAGATTACACCCATGGGCGGGGGCGTCAAAAATCACCATTTAAGAATGAAGGGTAACAGATTCACCCTGGATCTTCTTTTTTAAAGGAATCGTC
>NW_015407274.1:0-2362 GCF_001527695.2 Protobothrops mucrosquamatus
GGACAAATGGCTGTCCAGTCTCTTCTTAAAAACTTCCAGTGTTGGAGCATTCACCGCTTCTGGAGGCAGGTTGTTCCACTGGTTAATTGTTCTAACTGTCAGGAAGTTTCTCCTTAGTTCTAGGTTGCTTCTCTCCTTGATTAGTTTCCATCCATTGCTTCTTGTCCTGCCTTCAGGCGCTTTGGAAAATAGCTTGACTGCCTCTTCTTTGTGGCAGCCCCTGAGATATTGGAACACTGCTATCATGTCCCCCCTCGTCCTTCTCTTCATTAAACTAGACATACCCAATTCCAGCAGCCTTTCCTTATATGTTTTAGCCTCAGTCCCCTAATCATCTTTGTTGTTCTTCTCTGTACTCTTTCTTTATTCTTTAAATCCTATAATCCCTCCATTTCTCTACTGCAGGTCTTCTATGACTACAAAATGAATCCCCTCTGTTCACCTATGATCACATTATCTCTGAATTGAATTCAAATTTAGCAACACATTATGATAACATGGCTTTATTCTAGCCACATTTAGTCTTGATGCCAATTTGCATCAAATTTCATACTTTATTCTTACTCATTTTGTCAAATATTGTAAGCTTTTATACTGCTATGATAATCAATATATAATTAATATAATATGCTGCAAATATCTCTCTTTAAATATTTGTGCCCCTATTTTAAGTATATAGAGGACAGCTACACAAGTATATACTGGTAGATTGCTACTCTTGAGATAATGTCTTACTACACTGATTATTGTATTGTGTTATCAGTTGTCTCCTATCCGATGGGTAATTGAAGAACACCTATGAATACCAATGTATTAACTTAACTGAATTTGAATAATCTTTGCATTATTTTTAAATGAGGAAAGTAAAGATATTAACATGAAGGAAACCCTAAATTATCTATTTCTATATCTATCAGTAATAATAGGAATGAATACAAGTAATTGAAATTATATTTTAAAAGTCATTATCTATTTCTTTCTTTCTACCTATTTTGACAGGCCTCTAATTAATTGCTTGTGGCAGTTGTCTAGCATTTTGCAACATCAGGAACTTTATTTGCATTAAAAGGGCTATTGGTGCATGCTATTTTTTAATTACTTAAATCTAAAAAAATTCATGTAACATAGCTGCATGAAAAGTCAAGGCTCTGCCTTCTAAATTTATATTTACTTTTTTACTTATGTCTTATCTTTCTACTCAATAGATGTTAAACTGTTTGACATGCCCCTCACTTGCAGCTGTAATCAATATTTCAAATAATTTTAGATGTCTGCCATTTTACAAGGATATAAAATGGATACTGACTGGAGATAATCTGCAAAACAGACCACATTAGAACAATAATATCAAATCCCAAGGCAAAATCCAATATATTCAGTTTTGGCATTAAAACAGATCAGACTTTCCTAATGGGCACCCTTCAGCTACCCCTTTATCCTGAACCAGTGTCCATTGATCTTCTGGCTGAGGGATTGTCGGAAACATAATCCAACATATCTGAAAGACATTTATTCAGGAAGACTAGTCTGTATCTGAAATAATAAGTCTAGACTAGCCCTTTTATCTTACAAGAAAATAAAAATGACAGAAATACAATTCATAATATCTATAATCTGCCAAAAATTCCTGTCAACTTCTTTATATCTCAAAACTTTCCATTTTCACAGCACTTATATTTTCTCAGATATATTGTGTGCTAGATTACGATAATTCAACATGTACAGCTTGATGTCTGTGGAGATTCTCAGTCATCCAGGTCATCGTTGTCCCAGAGGTGCTTTTTCAAAGGCAACTGGACTTTGTTTTTCCTTGAAGACGTTTTGCTTCTCATCCAAGAAGCTTCTTTGGTCAGAACTGAAGAAGCTTCTTGGATGAGAAGCGAAACGTCTTCAAGGAAAAACAAAGTCCAGTTGCCTTTGGGAAAAGTACCTCTGGGACAATATGTACAGCTTGTTTTTACAATTGAAATATTTCTACATTAACTTAACGAAAGTGCCATTATATGCGCAGTGTATGCAACATACACTTGACAGGTAGTCTTTGATTTATGACTGGTCGATTAGTGCCCATTCAAAGTTACAACAGACCTTCTTTGGGACTATTTACGACCCAGAGTCTAAGTTCCAATGGTCAGATCCCCTCCAAGGTCACGTGATCGCTCAGCAATAAAGCCACATAGATGGCCATTTGCAGCATCCCGTGATCACATGACTGTATTTTCACAATCAGTTGGTTGAAAACTGGCTCTTATTTCTGGTTTTCTGCAAAACCACACCCATAGAGAACCATGGATTTGCTTAATAACCATGGTATTCATTTAATGATTACCACTAAAATGGCCACAAAATCAGATTGATCATG
>NW_015407275.1:0-1411 GCF_001527695.2 Protobothrops mucrosquamatus
TACCCTAGGAGGTGCAGTGTGTAGGGCCCCCTTTAAAAAGGCCAGAACAGCAGGATGCTGTGATAAGGGAACCAGGTTGTTGCACGCGAGGACAGTAGATAAGGCTGCAATCTGTCTGCGGATGGTACTATGCGAAAGATCCTTATTTAAACCGTCCAAGAGGTAGTCCAAAATCTGAGGGATGGTGACTGTCAAAGGACGAAGATTCCACTTTTCACACCACGTGGAGAAGTTCCTCCACGTCGCATCATAAATTCTATTGGTAGAGGGTCGTCTCGAAGCCTGTATTATCGAGATGACCCCCGGCGAATAGGCCTGCCTGGTTAGACTCTCCCGCTCAAGTGCCAAACGGCTAATTGGAGCCACTGGGGTTCCGGATGTAGAAGTCTCCCCTAGGAGAGTGATATGCGATCCGACGGAATCTGCCACGGAGGAGAGAGTGACAAGTCCACGAGGTCGGCAAACCACGGCCGCCTCAGCCAATATGGGACCACTAAGAGTAACTCTGCCTGTTCTAAGAGAAGTTTGCGGATGGTTGCCGGTATCAGCGGCAGAGGAGGGAACGAATAAAGGAGACCCCTGGGCCACGGACTGCGAAGAGCATCCGTTCCCTCCGCCCCCCGTGAGGGGAACCTCGTGAAAAACCTTGGTAACTGGGTATTCACCTGAGAGGCAAACAGATCCACTTGTGGCTCTCCGAACCTCTCTGATATGTCCCTGAACAGAACCGGGTCCAGGCTTCCGGTGGTGACAGGCTGCATCGCATGGCGGCTTTTGTTAGCCGCCCGCCTGGGAGCGCATCAAAGCCTGAAGAGACAGCGTTCGTTAGCTGTCTCTCGGCTCGGAACCTCGTCCCTCGGGCAAAGGGGGGGGTGAGTAAGTCCGGATAGGGCTCGAGCTTCCTCTCACCCCGGTTTTGTTATAATCGGGGTTGAGAGATGCTAGCTCGCCCAGAGTCTGGACGGTCTCCGTGCCCTATGGCGCCTTCGCTCCTCTTTTGGAGCGAAGCCAGATGCAGCTCCCACCTCTGCTGTTGGAAGGTATTTGGACTTAAATTTTAAGCAGATGGAACTAAACAGGAGGTTCGGATTTACAGTGGATTGTTTCTGACTTTGACTCTGAAATATACTAAAATCTTTATTTTGTGGTGATTTAAAGTGAGAGAAAATGGCTGCGGACTTGCCGTTTCTCTGGAATACTTTCGTTTGTTTTTTTTTTACTTTCACTTTTTTTTTGGCTACTGACTGGAAAGAGATACATTGTTACTTCTCCGGCTCTGGAAAGTTTTAGCTGCAATGAATTTGTGGTGTATACTGGCTGGTGATATTAATACTGCTATCCTTTTGGATTAATGAAGTATATTTAAAGAAATTTGGAAGTTTTAAAATGGCTGCGGATCTGAGGAAAAAAA
>NW_015407275.1:10651-13013 GCF_001527695.2 Protobothrops mucrosquamatus
TTTCTGAAATAGTATAGGGTTTCCTGCCTGAGCACGTAGGACTAGAAGACCTCCAAGAACCTTGGTGCTGTTGTTGTTTTTAATTATTATTATTGTTGTTAAATATTTTTACAAAATTAACATTATCTTCTATCATTTGATTTTAAGTTTGAAATGTTTTAAATATTTCTTTTGCTATATATGATTACACATTTTCATTTTATGTAGTTTTTTGATGCAAAGAACCGAGATTTTTAAATAACAATGTATTTGAATGAGTATTTTCTTTTTATTGTCCAGCCTATGTATAAGTTGCTTATATTTATAAAATTGTTTATATATATCCATCCCATCCCACATTCTGAGCCCTGTAAGTATCTGGACTTGAATTATATTTCAGCAAACAGCTGGAAAACATTGAAATGGAAAGGAAAAATTCATAAAATATGCAAGCATAAATAGGGAAAAAAGGAATCAACATAACAAACATTTTCTTTTGTTGATCACTGCCCGAGTTCTGTCTGAGATAAAGATAATCAAGAGACAAGACTAATTTCCATTTCCTGCCCCAAGTGAATAGAGTCAGAGGCAAGATTCATAATTCAAAACAACTGCATTACAAATATGTCTTAGTCACTCATTTTCAGGGTTCTCATAAAAAATAAGTGCAAAATACCTATAGGCAGAGTTTCCTCTTCCATCTTCGGAGATATCGGTATTATTAATTCTTGCTGTAGAAAAACATGCAGGAACAAGACATTCATATTTTAAAAATTTGTAACAGATTTTTAAAAATGTATGCTTTATACAAGTTGGCTTATCAACCTGCATGTTAACCTTTTTATGTTAACCTTTTTATGCATTTTAATATATCCATTCACAATCTTAACTCTTTACTTTTGTCAATCCTGTGTATATTTCACTGGAATCAAGTCCCATCAAATAGTGGAGCTTGCTTCTGTCTGAACCCTTGTTCCTTAAAATACCCCAAAAGTTTCTTCTTTATAAATAAGCAATATTTTCTGTTGCATTTATGAGATATTTGAATTTTGTATCTTACTTCTAAGATAATCATTGTACTCATCATTCTCATACTGGGTCTAAAAATGTTTTTTCTCCCCAATCCTATCTTTATGTTGTCCCACAGAATTTAATTTTATTTCCTTACTGCATGTTATTGCATAATAATGAACAGCTTTAAAGGCAAAAGATAATTCAAGTTACTGAATAGTCCTCACCCTATGGTCCCTAAATATCATCTAATTCATTGGAATATACTTCTAACTAGATGCAGTATTGTAAATTATTATTAGAGCTGTGCAAAGGATCTGAAGGACACTTTTCAAACCATGTGGTACAAGAAAAGCATCCACCCCTAAACAACCATGCCCTCTGAAAAATCTGGTCCGGCTGTTTCCAGTCTTTTTTAGAATAGAATAGAATTCTTTATTGACCAAGTGTGATTGGACACACAAGGAATTTGTCTCTGGTGCAAGCTCTCAGTGCACATGCAAGCAAGAAGTGATAAATTATGAACCTAATCATAAAATATCATAACATAATCATAAAATATTTCCTATATCACTTATGTACATATGCTGGACCCAACAGATAACTTTCCCAGCAAAATAAAACAACTCTTCATTTGCAAAACCCTAGAAGGAGCTATGTTGAACATTTGGAAAATGCGTGTGCCTCAAATGACCAAGTGCCACGCTTCCTTTGTGTCAATGCATTGAAAATTTGTTGTAAAGCCCCAGTAATGATCAACAGCATTTACTTTTCATTAGGACATATTCCTATGATAGCTGCTGATACAACATATTCTCATCTTTAGAAACTGCTCAGCAACATATAATTTTCTGGAATACAATACAAATTCATTAATTTTTCCTGGACATTTAGCTACAAAGGACCCATTAAAAGATGAGGTTACTCTCCTTCATTGCATCAGTACATGTGATAATTGTTATATTTTTATTTATAAGGACCAGTAACCAGAACTAAAATCCTCATATAAAGTTCATATTCATGCAATAGCTTCAACTTGTGTTTTACCAAGTTATGTCCAATAAAAGATTTTAATAGCTTACTAAATGATGTAAAAATAGATTCTTACAGGTAGTCTTCATTTTGACTGGTTGCTTAGCATCTGTGGTGTTTGCTTTACAACCACAGAGTTTGTAATAATAATAATAATAATAATAATAATAATAATAATAGTAAAGTTGGAAGGGACCTTGGAGGTCATCTAGTCCAACCCCCTGCTCAGGCAGGAAACCCTATACCATTTCGGACAAATGGCTGTCCAGTCTCTTCTTAAAAACTTCCAGTGTTGGAGCATTCACTGCTTCTGGAGGCAGGTTGTTCCACTGGTTAATTG
>NW_015407276.1:0-2362 GCF_001527695.2 Protobothrops mucrosquamatus
CCGCTTGAAAATGTATGGACTTCAACTCTCAAAATTACCTAGCCAGCATGAAATATATTGAGACTCATCTAGAAAGAGTACAGAGAAGAGCAACAAAGATGATTAGGGGACTGGAGGCTAAAACATATAAAGAACTGTTGCTGGCATGTCTAGTTTAATGAAGAGAAGGACGAGGGGGGACATGATAGCAGTGTTCCAATATCTCAGGGGCTGCCACAGAGAAGAGGGAGTCAAGCTATTCTCCAAAGCACCTGAAGGCAGGACAAGAAGCAATGGATGGAAACTAATCAAAGAGACAAGCAACCTAGAATTAAGGAGAAATTTCCTGACAGTTAGAACAATTAATCAGTGGAACAACCTGTTTCCAGAAGTTGTGAATGCTCCAACACTGGAAATTTTTAAGAAGAGACTGGACAACCATTTGTCTGAAATGGTATAGGTTCTCCTGCTTGAGCAGGGGGCTGGACTAGAAGATCTCTAAGATCATTTCCAGATTCTATTCTATTCTATTCTATTCTATTCTATTCTATTCTATTCTATTCTATTCTATTCTAAATAGATTGCAACAAAATTCATGAATTATAACTTTGCTATGGATGAATTAATGGATATTAAAATAAATGACAAAACAAAACATTAATGCATAATATATTAAATGAACAATAAAACATAAAATAGATGAATAATCTGTCAATCATAAGTTAATAGATTCATTTCATTTTTTAAACTATCGTGAATCCGAATTCAGGATGGAGCTTAGAATTATTAATATATGACAAAAATGTATCGCTATCTAAAGGTAGGAGTGGTTCTTGAGAACCATCTTACCTGTTCTGCAATATTGATCCAAAGATTTCTCTATTGGAAGGTAATCTTATCCTAAGGCAAGAGCCGATAATGGGCAGATGGCTCAAGGTTTCCATAAAAAACTGATGGAAAACAGGACTTGGTTACAAGGTACTCCTGCTAAGAACCCTCTTCTTAGGCTCAGCCTATGTATCGCATCACAGAAAATACTATAAATCTCCAGTGGCCTCTCACTGCTGGCAGTCTCAAATCTTTTCCTTACTTGGATGTTGGGAGTAGCTGTGTAATGATATCTCAGCATCCAAGCAAGATTTCCTAGATAATGAGAACCAGTGAAACTATGGGACTTCATAAACAGGCTTAGGAAACATTTGGCAAGTATCATTTTGATTATTTGTTGAAATAATGTACTGGAGCTTTCGACACTGTGCTGCTCCCAGGGCAGTTAAGAATGAAAATAAGCAAGCAAGCAAGCAAACAAACAAATGTCATGTAGCTAAAGCAGTCACTAAAAGAAAATGGAATTATAGGTCAAATGTAATAAATACAATTAGAAAAACAAATGTGTTTTTTATTATACAGCAGCTCACATTGCTTTTTTTAAAAAAAAAGGAAAAGGAAAAAAACACAGCCTAGTGATAAAATATAACTAGAACAGTGCCAAGTTTGTCTGCTAAATAAGCATCACCACTAAGGAGATTATTGTACAGATTATCTGTCAGTTCCCCCCCCTCAAAGCTAAGAATCTGGGAAGAGATGAGAAAATATCTTAGGACTGTAAAAGAGGGCAGTTATATAAAATAATAATACATGCTAAAGTTCAATAACTCCTCCCACTGGTCCTTCCTTCCCTGTAACTCACCCTAATCTTTAAAGACTTTGGGTAACATAGTAAAACCAACAAAAAGAAAATGAAAAACATAATAATAAATAAATCAGAAAAATGTCAAAAATCAAAACAAAATTGCAAAAAAGAAAATTAACCTCCCCCCCCATAAAACTCAAGGTAGGCACTCACAAACAGTCAGCTGGACTGACTGCATATTGAAAAAAAACAGCTTTGGTGTGCTAATGAAATTGCAGAAAGAGGGTGGGATGGGGGAACTGCACATACTTCTGGAGATAGAATATTCCATAAAATAGGGCTTTACCAAGGAAGATCTGCCATCTCCCCCAGATCTGATATCCACACAGACAGATTGACTTCTGACAAGGCATTCATGATCTGATGTAACTTGGGATTGTGCTGAATAGTGTTTTGACCAGAAGATTCCTTTTTGATGTATTTTATGATGTGATCTTCACTTACACCTATAAAATCTGAAGTGGAAGTTGGTTTGATAATTGCTTCAATGTAAAAAGTAAGGTTCTACATTTAGGCAAGAAAAACCAAATGTACAGGTATAGTATAGGGGGTACCTTGCTCAATAGTAGTAACTGTGAGAGGGATCTCGGAGTCCTAGTGGACAATCACTTAAATATGAGCCAGCAGTGTGCTGCAGCTGCCAAAAAGGCCAACACAGTGCTAGGCTGCATTAACAGAGGGATAGAATCA
>NW_015407277.1:0-2361 GCF_001527695.2 Protobothrops mucrosquamatus
AATCCTCTACAAGCATACAGAAGTTGCCCGAAATTCACAATAGCAGATTTTATCCACCATTATTTCATACAATAATCAAGTATAAAGGTTGGAAAGGATTTTGAAAGTCATCTTTTGTTTGTGCCCAGTGCTGGAATCCACTATTACAGAATCCCTGACAGATGGTCTCCTAGTCTCTGTTGAAGCATCTCCAGTGAAAGAAAAAAAAATCACCTCTCCCAAAGCAGTCTGTTCCTCTATTCAGCACTTCTTACCATTAGGACAGTCTTCCTGATATGAACTAACAATCTTCATACTTTAAATCAAATCAACATCAAATATCTTTATTATGGTCTTTAACCAGCCTTTACAATAAAAACAGTACAGGAAAAAGAGAAATGGTTTGACATGAGTACTTAGCAATAGCATTTAGAACTCTCTGAGTGGTTTACTATGTTTTGCATATTGCCCCCAACAATCGGGGTCCTCGGAAAAATGAGCCCTGTCAAGATCAAATTTGCTACTGGGGAAGAGAAAAAGTAATGGGACAATAAAACAACATACTTAATTAAAAGTTTTGTCAAGTTATATAACTTGGGTGAAGATGTCTGGGCACCTGATACGTGAGTGTGGAGTTAGCATTTCTTAAAAATAATAATCATAAATTTGTCTGTGTAACCCTTGTGTTTTAAAATGATCGATATTTTAAATTAACTTTGGACTGGGAGCTTAACTTTTGATTGGGAGCCACCCAGATTTGGTTATAAGATGGGCAACTATATAAATGTTTTAAACAAGCAAACAAGTAAATAAATCCACTGTTTCTGGAACATCCCTGAATGAGTCTTTTCCATCTCCTCCATGACAACTCTTCAAATAATATTATGTGTTCCTGTAGATTTCTTTTCTCCAAGTGAAGCATAGGCCAATTGTTCTCATAAGTTATTTTATTCCAGGCTCTTTACCATTTTGATTCTCTCTGAACATACTCCAGCTTGTTAGAGTCCTTCCTAAAATGTGGTACCCAGAGTCAGATGCATTATTCTAGATATAATCTGACTAATTCAAAGAAGACAGCAATGATGATGATGTAGAATCTTGGCACGTCAATTCTGATTATGCTAGCTAGAATTTCATATAATAGAGCATCACATTTTTGGACCATATTCAACTAAGATACCCAGATCTTGTTTGTAGTACTACCACCCAGTATGATCTCCCTGATCTTGTAGCCAAGCCTTTGATTTATTTACTGTTCAAATGAAGGAATTTCAATTTGCATATCTTGAAATTGATGGACAAATTAAAATTGATCTTGTTGATTTCTATTTGTTTAGGCCTGGCAATATTCTCTTGAGTCCTGATATAGTGTTTGTCGTTTCGCCGCTCATCTAATTAATTTTTAAATAAGTTGAACAGCACAGGGAATCTTGTGGTGTGCCACTCAATACTTTCCCTGTACCACTTCAACTCATTGGGTGGAATTATTCATTCAGCTCTGTACCCATTCAGTGGTAGCATAATCAAGCCATGTTTTGTCATCTTCTCTACTAGAATCTTATGAGAGACTATGTTGAATGCTTTTCTGAAATTATGAGACACATGGTCTACTGTATTCCCTTGATCAACTAGACTAGTGACTCTATCTGAAAATAAATTATGCCCTTGCATGCTTTTGTTCTACGCATGTCTTTCCCCACATTCTATTCATTCATATAGAAACATACACAACTTGAGATGTATGACATAATCTTTTCCTTTCTATGTGTATTTGCTCCTTATTGGGTGCTTCTTGACTGACTGATTATGTGCTATCAAATAATTGACTTTTTGTGATCACATAGCTTTTCCCCATGATGATCTGTCCCTAACCTGGTTTTTCAAATCTTACAATGCTGTGCTCATTGCCACCACCACATAGTCCATTCACCTTTCCGCTAGTTGCCCTCTTTTTTTTCCCTTCCATCTTTTCCAGCATTAGTGCTCTTGAGAGCTAGGTCTTCACATAATGTATGTGAAGTAGATTTTGAGTTTGGTCATTTGTGTCTTGATGAGAACTCTGGGTTGATTTGTTTAATGACCCATTTCTTTACTTTTTTAGCTATCCACAATATTCTTAGGAGTTTTCATCAATGCCAAAGTTTCCACATGTTTGTTGGATCCGTGTCCCTCCTGGCTGGTACGGCAGCTCGGGAGGGTACACGAGCCTGGCTCCAGGGGATTATCAACGCTTCCTTGCAGGAGGGTGTCTTCCCGGCGGCCCTTAAGGAGGCCGTCGTGAGGCCCCTCCTCAAGAAGCCTTCCCTGGACCCAGATGAGTTGGCCAGCTATCGCCCGGTCTCCAACCTTCGCTTTGCGGCGAAGGTTGTTGAGAGTGTGGTT
>NW_015407278.1:0-2361 GCF_001527695.2 Protobothrops mucrosquamatus
CCTCCCTCCCTCTCTCTCTCCCCCTCTCTCTCTCTCTCTCTCTCTCTCTCTCTCCCTAAGCCTACCTCGCAGGGTTATTGTTGGGTAGACCAAAGAAGTCCTGCACCTCAACAAATACCCGGCTCCTTTTAGCAGCCCTGGGCTTCCTTCTCTCGCTCCTGATTCCCCGGAGTCTCAAAGGCACCGCTCCGAGCAAGGGCGGTCCCCCTCCCTAAATCCTCCCCCGAGCCACACTTCCGCCCTTCTTCGGGCTTTGCTTGAATCCCAAACCTTCGCAGAAGCTCCAGCAGGGACGGTGCAACCTCATATGACGCCCGGCGAAGAACACTTCCGTCCCGGCATTTTTTTTATTTTTTTTTAATAGTCTCAAATTCAGCCGAGGCTGGTCCGTCCCTATAAATCATCCGGCCGCCCACGGACAGTCGCTCTGTTGCTTCCGGCCTTAGGTCATTGGACGCTCAGGAAAGAAGGGAGGTCCGTCGCTATAAACGATCCGGCAGGCAACACTTCCGCTGCTTTCCTAAAGGGATTTTCATTTCATTTATTTATTTTTCAAAAGACGATCCCGATGATTCCTCCGAGTTGCTTTCCTCCTTCTCGTGTTTGGCGGCTGTTTTTCCTCTTCGGCGAAATGGCCTTTTGGTCGCGCTCCTAGTAGCAAAAGGTTGCTTGAAGACCAGGATGGATGGATGGAGGGATACGTGTACCTAGAAACTGCCTTTGCTAATGAAATGCATCTTCTTATTTCACTTCCAGGGTTGGAAATGCTGTAGCGAGTACGCCCGAAGGAGACTCTGGACGTGCGGCTTCCTTGCTGCCTTTTATTCCCCCCCCGCCCCCCCCGAGCAATGACCCACAATGTTTTCTACCTTGGTCCTGCTCAAGAGACCCAGATAAAACACTTGATCAACTGTTGCTGCATTGGCAGAAATGCCTAGTGGTGGGGGAAAACTTTGCTCAACTGGAGGGCATAAACAAAAATTTCCAAGTGTAGAAACTTCAGGGGCAGAGATTCTATAAATAAGCTGGCTTCTATTTACAGTAGTCGTATCCACAGGATCCAAATTGTGTGAGCGAGAGCTCTTTGAGTAGGACTTGGTTTGAAAAAAAGCTTTTTCTGTTAAAGGAGATCAGGTGAGCCTGTCTTTCTGATCAAATTGAGTGTGTTGACTGGTAGCCAACATTTAATTAGGGTACTTGAAGAGTGGCTTGGCAATGACCATAGTCTGTTTATATTGAGGAGAACATAGATTCTTATCTTGAATGCACATGGGAGCTTTCCTGCAAGTTTCCTCAAATGCCCAGCTTTCGATAGTTTTACGTAGCTGCGATTCTGTGACTGCTGCTGATTTCCTTAACATTTTCAGTTGAAAATATAGACTAGCAAGCGGGTAAACTTAAACCATGGAGGGAAAAAAGAGTGTTGCTCTTGATGGAAACTGCCAGCTTGTTAAAAGAGCGATCACATGGGAAATCTCTGATTCTGAGGAAGGCAGTGATGTTGAACCAGAATCCTCAACTGCTTTTGCTAAGTATTCAGATGTTGACGATGAGGGCTGCTCAGACAAACAAAAATTAGAGCCCTGCACAGTGGCACTGATTGAGGCAAGAGCAGTACCTTTGCTTACACCGTTGACACAAATAGTATCCTGTAATTCAAAGCCAGAGAGAAAGAAGAAAAAGCAGTCGCTGGAAAAAAGCAAGATGGCCCAGATAAAAACAGAAGAAAAACAGAAGAGCTTGCACAAAAAAGAAGAGAAAATGAGGATAAAACAGCAGGTTGCAGCTGAGAAACAGAGACGAAAGGAAGCAGCATCTGCCTTGAAATTCCTTCGGCCTGATCAGTGCATGAAGCAAATGATCATCTGTGTGGATTCAGGTAGTATGTTTACATTGCATGATTATTCCTTTCCACTTTTGGTTTAGTATTATTAATGCCTTTACATCAGTTCCCTGCAGTTTTCTTGGCAAGATTTCAGAAGAAAACTCAGCTATAGTTTCATACCTAAGATGGGACTAAACTTAAAATGCTTTCATTTCTAGCCCAGTGCCACACACCCTCTAGTCCACGGAAAAACCTTTCTACGGAACGGGTCCCTGGTGCCCAAAAGGTTGGGGACCTCTGCCTTAAAGACTACACCAACCTATCCATTTTGTGCCTCTATTTTACCGAGAGGGAATTAGAGGGAAAGGTTTTGGCATAGTACTGCGCTGTAGAGTTTATGTGCCATCAAAAGATCATTTGTTATCCTTCCTCCTCAGGTCTTCTAGAGCACCTTGGTTCTGATGTCTTGCTGGAAGTTTTGGACTCTTTGGACTGTAAATACTATATTGAAAGTCAGAGAATTCCACATAGTATAA
>NW_015407279.1:0-2361 GCF_001527695.2 Protobothrops mucrosquamatus
GGTCCCAATTGTGCTTGTAAGTTGAGGACTACCTGTACTGATGCCTGTCTGGAAGGGGAAGGGGAAGGGGAGGAGAGGAGAGGGGTTTCAAACCAGGGAAAGCCAATTAGAGCATTATAATGTGTGTTCTTCTGTTCAAAGAAAAGTATTTGTAGAAGCACCTTGGAGTTCAGGAATACTAAACCAGAAAGCTGCTTGTTCATAAAATATGCATTAATACAAATGGGGTTTTTTTATGGCAAGTTTAAGATGCATGGACTTCAACTTCAACAACCACATTGACTGGGGAATTCTGTGAGTTGAAAGCCGCATATCTTAAAGCTGACAAATTTAAAAAGCATTGCTTTAGAGATGCTGACTGAGCCATGAAGTTCCCCTTTCCCTTCTTTCATCCATTTACAGTATGTACTGTCTCATCCTGAGCCATCATCTGCCCAACAGATAAATATCCATTATCTGTTACTGAATTCGGTGGCAAGCCCAACAAATCTTCAATTAAAGTAAGTTTACTGAGAAATAACAAGGAAGTATCTACCTCCAGAGGAAATTTCAAGTTTTATGCTGGTTAAATGTAGAACATTAGTTCGCCTGCATTGATAAATCAATAATTCAATAAGGACTGAGTGGCTCAGTCATCTAGAGTAGATAAACAGAAAAAAACAACAATAAAATAAAAGATGTAATGGAATGGTCTCTCGCGGAATAAAGTATGGATGGTTGGGGAAGAGGAACAACTCTCCTTCCTTCCTTCCTTCCTTCCTTCCTTTCTTCCTTCCTTCCTTCCTTCCTTCCTTCCTTCCTTCCTTCCTTCCTTCCTTCCTTCCTTCGCTTATTTCTTCCTTGACAGGTCTATTTCAACTATCTGGTGACTGAATTTCTGTCAGTGAGGCAAGAGAAATGGAACTGCCCCAGTCCTTTCTATATTTTTGAAGGAACCATCTAAGCGGTGTATGTATGGAAATTTACAAAATGTATGGATTACATTACATTTCAAAAAATATACATACATATACATACATAAAATGTCCTGCTATTGCATAGTTGGTTTTTGAAACACAAAACAAAGATGACAAATTGGCCTGAGTAGAAACTGTGAGCTTCGAAAATGCTGAGAGACAAAAAGGATTTAAAGAAATCAGAAATTAAGGTGCTTCTGTGAGCCAATCAATTGCATCTATTGCTGAGAATAACTGAGGCAAGAAATGTGAAGGAAGTCATTTGGAACTGCAACAATGAGTGAAAGAAGAAATTAGATTAGAGAGAGGGAGAATAAATGGTCTGCTTAAGCCTTTTTTGTAGTAGTTTGAGTTCAAAAATGCACACTCTGAGGTTAATAAGGTCCTTTCTTCCAAAACTGACCAGGTATGTCTTCTATTTTCCATGTTCCTGAAATCTGTGGCCTGTCTGAAATTGTCTAATTAGAGAAAAATCTTTCTTTTCACTGCTATGCATTGTTGTTAGTTTGGTATAAAATTGGTTCCAAAATCAGCTCCCAAAATGCTGAGAGAGAAAAGGGATTTAAAGAAACCAGAAATTAAGGAGATTCTGTGAGTCAATCAGCTACAGCTATCATTGATGTGATATTTTTTTATTCTTGAATAAAGCTTCTTTAATAATTATTCATATGGCTTTGTTTCCAAACTTCTTATTAGTCCAGTAGCTTCTCCTTTCCTCTTTAAAATACAGGGTGCAGAACTGGACACAATATAAGTAGTCCTCAACTTACGACTGCAATTGAGCCCAAAATTTCCGTTGCTAAGGAAGACAGTTGGTAAGTGTGTTTTGACCATTTTACGACCTTTTTGCCAGAGTTGTTAAGTAACTCATTGCAGTTGTTAAGTTAACAACATGATTGTTAAGTGAATCTGGCTTCCCCATTGACTTTACTTGTCAGAAGGTTGCAAAAAGGTTGCAAAAAGTGACCTCAGGACACTGCAACCGTCATAAATATGAGTCAGTTGTCAAGCATCTGAATTTTGATCCAAGGGATGCTGCAACTGTCATAAGTGTGAAAAATGGTCATAAGTCACTTTTTTCAGTGCTGTTGTAACTTTGAATGGTCACTAAATGAATTGTTGTAAGTTGAGGACTACCTGCAATTCCTAACAAAGTCTAACTGATGAACAAGAGACTGGAACTACTACCTATAGATGTACAGGGGATGTCCTTGAGGGACAGGAGGAAGATGTCGTCTCCTACAGAAGAGTTGCTATCAAGAAAAAAAGGCAAATGAGTCCAGAGCAGAAAAGTAGCCTGAGAAAGTATCTTGGGCAACATCTTTCCTAGTTCTCATCTATCTCCAGTCTACAACACAGTCCTTTCAGCAGTTCCAAGAAGGCTCCACACCCATTTGCACTATTC
>NW_015407280.1:0-2361 GCF_001527695.2 Protobothrops mucrosquamatus
GGATCAACAAGCCTTGTTTCCTGCAATGATCAAGATACTGCGACAGTTTATGCACATAATGTCTTATTACTTTATCCCTTGTTACTAAAGAGTCCATGGAGATGTTTCCAGGCATAAATGACACACCATACAACAATTCATAAGGAGACAATCCTAAATTTTTCCGTGATTGTGTTCTTATTCGCAACAATACTAAAGGTAAACATTTTATCCAAGTCATTTGAGTTTCATATTGTGGAATTTCCCACTTGAGGTAATTTAAAATCAACTTGAATGCATTGAAACAGCCTCACCATTAGATGTTATAGAGCATTTTATGTATTTGTCTACCTATCATACTTATTGTATAGCCAACCATATATTAACCATAGAAAAGTATCAATTATCCCTCCCCTAACCATTCCTTTGTCCGTATGTATTTACAAACAGATTACTTAGTAAAGAGCCAACAAAGGAGCGCTCACCAAACTCTGCTTGGGTTTGTTTGCATACAAATCTTTATTCAAAACAACATAGCTCATTTATAATCCCCAAATTTTTCTCAACTCCTTCATTTTAAACAAGGGTTGAATTACAATTCCTTCAATTCTTTTAGGTATTATTATTATTATTATTATTATTATTATTATTATTATTATTATTATTATTGTTGTTGTTGTTGTTGTTGTTGTTGTTGTTGTCATTATTATTATTATTGTTGTTGTTATTGTCAGTGTGTCCTGCACAGAGACATAAAAACATAAAAAAATAAAATAAAAAAAAGCAACTCCACAAAATAAATAAATAAACAAGCTTAATAAGATATTCTGAGTTACTGAAATAGTTTTGTATCAAACTCTAGTATCAACTCTTTGGTTTTAATATAATTTTTGTCAAATTCCAATTTAATCAGATTCCATTCAGATGGAAACAAATTTCCATTAAATAAGTTAAATCATTTATAAATCTAAACAAATCAATTCAAAGTCATTTCTATTGGTTAATGGTTATATAGGTGTATTCCAGTTCTTCTCATATTTCATTTATTTAAAAAAATAACCCTATTTCTTACTGCAAGAATGGGTATTAAATTTCATATCCACTCCACCTTCCTCAAATCAGAATTCTAAGCAGAAAAGAAGTTAAAAAGATCAGACCCCCCCTTTTCTTTTCTGTCTCTCTTGTTCTTAAAGCAACACAGCCAGCTGGGGGTGGGGGGAAAAAGAGATAGGAAAAGAAGAAATTACACAACAATTTCACCACTAACAAAATAGGTTTTTTTTCTTCTTCACATGCATTTTCCATTTCACTTTTACAGCAACAACAACAAAAACTCTGCAGTTTACTGTTTCTTTCACAGTCTGGGATGGGGGAGAAACTCTCTCTCACACACACACACAAACACAGGATCAGCATATCCACACCACATTCACTTCCATTCAAATTGCTTGTATAAACACTTTCACATACAGATATTTCATTTCATACTTTCTCCTGACAAACAAATAACTATTATTATAATTTCAAGGAACTGTTCAAAAGCCAATGAGCTCCTTTCCTCTCCCAATTTCCTTTGCTCTTAGAGCTTGCCTATTAACTTTCTTGCAAAATGAGACATTCGGCCGTTATTTGTTTCACAACAGTGAGAACTCTCCTGTAGCCATACCTTTCAGAAACACGTCTTCTAAAACCCTCATGGAGTGTTTGGATTACTTCACGTGTTATGGCTTTATTCAACATCTGCTATCCATCAGGTAATATCCATTTTCCTTCTGTATTCTTTTCCTTTTGTTTTATTACTTGGTTTATTGTGGCAACCATCATCTTATTCTGCTGCCTAAATTTCTCTACATCCCTTTGCACATATACCTTTTGTGCCTTCTTTAACAAGTCATCTATACTTTTCCCTGTCCATTCCTCCAATTTTTGAAGTTTCTTACTTATATCCGGCCAGGATTTTACCACAAATTGTATTTTTACCAGAAGAGTATTTGCTGGGTCATCTAGATCAGTTCCAGAATACTTCCTCATTCCGTCTTTCAGTCTTTGGAGGAATGTAGCTGGAGATTCTTCTTTTTCTTGTTCTATCATTAAAGCTTTACTCATGTTCTGTGCTTTTGGAACAGCTTCTCTTATTCCTCTTATCAATAATACTCTCATATCTTCCATGTTTTGTCTATCTACAGCATTATTATTATCCCAATTTGGTCTTACTACAGGAAACTTTACATCTGCCAAAATTGCCCCCTGTGCTTGGGGATTATGTTCCCTAGTCCAGACCAAATGAGCTGCTCTTTGAATTAACTGTCTTTCTTCTGCTGTAAATAACATGCTCTGTATCACTCCTAATTCATCCCATGTGTATATGTTTGCTCCTAACAA
>NW_015407281.1:0-2361 GCF_001527695.2 Protobothrops mucrosquamatus
AACGCATTAATGATTTATAAATCTGGCATTAGTTTCCCAAAATATACCATAGGAGAGGCTGAGAGTGGCTTTCAAAGCAGCCATGTAGAAAAAGTAGAAAAGAACGCAGCTGCTTTAACTATTTCGGGGTAGGCAACCTTGGCTCTTTTATGACTCGTGGACTTCAACTCCCAGAATTCCTGAGCCAGCATGGCTCAGCATGGAAACCTCTCCCTTTCCCCTCAGCATGGCTGGCTCAGGAATTCTGGGAGTTGAATCTCAGGAATTCTGGGAGTTAAATCTCACAAGAAAATAGCAGTGAGGAAACCTGTGTCCCTTCAGAGATTCCTGGCTCAAAACTCCTGGCCAAATTTGGTCAACACTGCTGTGATCTTGGGGGAAAGCAAAAAATCTGTCTGGCTGCAATCCTCAAACAATCCTCCAACAGAGGGGCTGCTTTTTGAAAATGGAATGCAAGGTCACCTCTGACACTCGTAAAAGCATGCCAGGCGTGTAGGAGAGGAAGTGAGTCAGATCCCCAGAGGGTTGCCTCCAGCCATGATCCCAGGAGAGCCAGCTTGCAGCAAAGCCCCAGAAGGATTGGGCCTTTTCTGTGCGGAGAGAAGCATCTTTGAGTCACCCTGGGAAGACATGCAGGCGGTCATGTTGGCAGTCCTGCGACCACCTGGCTCAGACACCTGAAACCGCGTTCAGTCTGGAGTTCATTCATTCCTGGAAATGGGTGGCGGGTTTTGATGGACACATTCCTAGAAATTATTTCACCCTCACCGAGCACGTTCCATCTGGGTTTGAATCATTCACCCACCACCAACAAAGAGGGCAGACGATGGTTTATCCTAAGTTTGCCGTCTTGTTTTGATAATACTTCTTGCCTGGCGTGGTAACACCAATGGTACAAATTGACAGACGTAACCTAACATAATAACAATAACAATAACAATAACAATAACAATAACAATAACAATAACAATAACAATAACAATAACAATAACAATAACAATAATAATAATAATAATAATAAAGTTGGAAGGGACCTTGGAGATCATCAAGTCCAACCCCCTGCTCAGGCAGGAAACCCTATACCATTTCGGACAAATGGCTGTCCAATCTCTTCTTAAAAACCTCCAATAATGGAGTACCCACAACTTCTGGAGGCAAGTCGTTCCACTGGTTAATTGTTCTAACTGTCAGGAAGTTTCTCCTTAGTTCTAGGCCTTTTCCCTAGATCAGTGGTGGCGAACCTATGGCACGGGTGCCAGAGGCGTCACTCAGAGCCCTCTCTGTGGGCACGCGCGCCGTCGCCCCAATCCTAGGCCTTCGGCTGGGTTTTATAAAACCTTTTCGCTTTAGGCCTCTGCCGCCGTGTACCAAAAAAAAAAAAGGTTCAATCAATCTGTCAATTTCAACTTCTCGTGGGAACCTGTGGCAAGAAAAGATGAGGCACAACACTCACTTTCCAACTGTCTCACTTAGCAACAAATAATTTTGGCCTCCATTGCTATAAGCCGAAGACCGCCTTGAACTTTGAAGGATGAAGCAAGTTCAGCTAGAACGATTGCAAATCAGATCTTCACCGTATCTCTTCCTTCAGACGTCAAGGATAGAATAGAATAGAATAGAATAGAATAGAATAGAATAGAATAGAATAGAATAGAATAGACTAGGATAGGTTAGAATAGAATAGAATAGAATAGAATAGAATAGAATAGAATAGAATAGAATAGAATAGAGCTGGAAGGGACCTTGGAGGTCTTCTAGTCCAGCCCCCCACTCAAGCAGGAGAACCTATACCGTCTCAGACAGGTGAATGTCTAGTCTCTTCTTAAAAATCTCCAGTGATGGAGCGCCCACAATTTCAAATAGACCTGATCGTCGATAAATCCATCAAATTTGACATTTTGCCCTACTTTTATTTTTGAATGCATGGGGAGCGAGGAGGGCGTAAGGGCTGTGGGGAGCAAGTGAGAAAGGCAACCTTCTGGAATGAGGCAAGGTTTTCTCATAAAAATAGCAGCCCCAACATGGCCAAGGACTTAGCTCCGGTGACTTTTTTCCTCTCCACCGTTCGGGGAGAAAGTACGGTTCAGAGAGAGACAGTCAGGCCCGGGCATACGGAGAAGGAATTCTTGCAGGTCCAGGCAAGGTCTCTTCGGCTGCATTCCATAGCAATTGGCACAAATAGCTCGCTTCCTTCTCCGCAGGGCCTCGTCCCTGGAGCTGGCCCAGGAGATTTGTGTTTGTCGTTCTTTCAGCCAACGTCTCCCCCGCCAAGTTCCTTCCCTTCCTTCATGGAGCTGCCTTCTGCTTTTTCCACCAGGGCTGGCCTTTCCATGTCATCAACGGCACGTGTGTCCCGCTGAA
>NW_015407282.1:0-2361 GCF_001527695.2 Protobothrops mucrosquamatus
TCTCCTGGTGATTGGTCCAAAGTCACCCAGCTAGCTTTCATTCCTAGGGCAGGACTAGAACTCACCGTCTCCTGGTGATTGGTCCAAAGTCACTCAGCCAGCTTTCATTCCTAAGGCAGGACTAGAACTCACCATCTCCTGATGATTGGTCTAAAGTCACCCAGCCAGCTTTCATTCTTAGGGCAGGACTAGAACTCACCGTCTCCTGATGATTGGTCCAAACTCACCCAGCCAGCTTTCATGGCTAAAGCGGGACTAGAACTCACCGTCTCCTGATGATTGGCCCAAAGTCACCCAGCCAGCTTTCATTCCTAGGGCAGGACTAGAACTCACCGTCTCCTGATGATTGGTCCAAAGTCACCCAGCCAGCTTTCATTCTTAGGGCAGGACTAGAACTCACCTTCTCCTGGTGATTGGCCCAAAGTCACCCAGCTAGCTTTCACGCCTAGCGTGGGACTTGAACTCACTATCTCTAGGTGATTGGCCCTAAGTCAACCAGTCGGCTTTCATGCCTAAAGGGGGACTAGAACTCACCGTCTCCTGGTGATTGGGCCAAAGTCACCCAGCCAGCTTTCATTCTTAGGGCAGGACTAGAACTCACCGTCTCCTGGTGATTGGCCCAAAGTCACCCAGCCAGCTTTCATTCCTAAGGCAGGACTAGAACTCACCATCTCCCAGTTTTTAGCATGATGCCACAATTGGGATTCTGAATGGGATCTACCTGGAATTAACTGGGGTTAACCTTTCTACCCAAATCTGGGGATTACAGCATAGTTAGACTGGCACCTATTTTAGCTTCCTCTTTAGCTTCTAGTATTGATTGATTAATTCATTGACCGATGAATTTACAAATTGCTTTAGTCAACCAATGCTGACTCGCATATAAACCTACACAGCTATCACTAGTGCAACGATAACAATAAAATGCAGTCAAAAGTACAGTTCAATAAGCAAAAAAAACACAAGAGCAAACAATAAAAAAGAATGCTTAATTCCATTAATGTAATTAATGTAAATATTACAAATTAAGCATAGAAAAATTATTAGGGTTGATAGCCGATAGATCTCCAGCTTGGAATATTTGTTTTATTTCAGCCGTTTCATTTCAGTCACTCTATTAATCTTGTTTCTTTGGCATTCGATTTTAAAAACAAAGCGGGAGAATGTGGGTCTGTGGTTTATTTTTTTCTTTCCATCCTATCCATTGCCCAGACAAATATTGTTATTGCACAAATGACCCACGGGAAATTGTTTTATCTATTTACTGGAGGGTTTTCCTACTGTCGTCAGAAACGAGAGACAACACAATTCGAGAAGGTGGATAAACATGTTTGCTTTCCTTTTTCTTCCTATGAATAGTTCAATTTTCTTTTTTTTGAGCTCCGAACTTTTGAAAGTTTTATAGATCAGGATTTCCACACATTGCTAATTTCACTTTTCCTGTTGGTTGATAACCCATTATAGTTCTCAATGGTTTAATTGAACATCTGGTCTCTTCTGCAAGAATGAAGATGCTCTTAAGATATGAAATGGAAATTTAAATCAGTGGCTGGATAATAGATGGATTTTCTTCCTGCTGGAAATGAAGGCTGCTTATTATTCCTTAGGACAATTTATCAAAAAAAAAAAAAAACCCGAAGGAAAAATATCCAGCATAGATACTCCTTTCCGTTGCTCTGATATGGTTTTTACTTATTCCTAGCAATTTTATCAAGAATGCTTCTTACAATAAGATACTTTATAAATGTAATTCTAAGCAGAAGGTTGCATGCCAAATCCTAGGTTCAATCAATCAAAATAGAGCTGGAAGGGACCTTGGAGGTCTTCTAGTCCAGCCCCCTGCTCAGACAGGAGACCCTATACCATTTCAGACTAGTGATTGTCCAGTATTTAGTGATGGGGTGCCCACGATTTCTGGAGGCAAGCTGTTCCACTGGTTGATTGTCCTCACTGTCAGGAAGTTTCTCCTTAGATTCAAGTTGCTTCTCTCTTTGATCAGTTTCCAACCATTGTTTCTCGTCCTTCCCTCTGGTGCTTTGGAGAACAACCTGCCCCCCTCTGCCTTGTGGCAGCCCCTCAGATACTGGAACACTGCTATCATGTCTCCACTATTTCTTCTTTTCCTTAGACTAGCCAAACCCAAGTCCTGCAGCCATTCTTCATATGTTTTAGCCTCCAGGCCTTGGATCATCCTAGTTGCACTTCTCTGAAATTTTTCCCAAACTCTCAACATCTTGTTTGTGATATGGTAACCAGGCAGCCTCTCAAATACTTGAATGGTGCTATCAAATATATATGTATCTCTCTCTCTCTGTGTAAGGTTAAATCTTTCTGGTTTGAAGGTTGACTCTATGCAGTCAA
>NW_015407283.1:0-2361 GCF_001527695.2 Protobothrops mucrosquamatus
GGTCTCCTCAGGGTGCCGTCAGCCAGACAGTGCCGGCTGGCGACCCCCAGGGGGAGGGCCTTCTCGGTGGGAGCTCCCACCCTCTGGAACGAACTACCCCCAGAGATCCGGGTGATCCCGGATCTCCCCTCCTTCCGCCGCGCCCTAAAGACATGGCTTTTCCAACAAGCGGGTCTGGCCTAGGGAATTTTAGCGGGGTCTTTTAGGGGATTTTTAAGGATAATTTTAATTGATCGGCCTGTTTAAATATTGTATTTGTATTGTAGTTTTTATGAGGCTGTTAGCCGCCCTGAGTCCCATGAGGAGAAGGGCGGGGTATAAATTAAATTAATAAATAAATTAATAAATAAATAGAATCGCCAAATGTCAGACACAACTGAATTGATAACATCATAATCACCAACACAGTGCTAGGCTGCATTAACAGAGGGATAGAATCAAGATCACGTGAAGTATTAATACCACTTTACAATGCCTTGGTAAGGCCACACTTGGAATACTGCATCCAGTTTTGGTCACCACGATATAAAAAAGATGTTGAGACTCTATAAAGAGTACACAGAAGAGTAACAAAGATGATTAGGGGACTGGAGGCTAAAGCATATAAGGAACGGTTGCTGGAATTGGGTATGTCTAGTTTAACGAAGAGAAGGACGAGGGGGAACAGGATAGCAGTGTTCCAATATCTTAGGGGCTGCCCCAAAGAAGAGGGAGTCAAGCTATTCTCCAAAGCGCCTGAAGGCAGGACAAGAAGCAACGGGTGGAAACTAATCAAGGAGAGAAGCAACCTAGAACTGAGGAGAAACTTCCTGACAGTTAGAACAATTAACCAGTGGAACAACCTGCCTCCAGAAGCGGTGAATGCTCCAACACTGGAGGCTTTTAAGAAGAGACTGGGTAGCCATTTGTCTGAAATGGTATAGGGTTTCCTGCCTGAGCAGTGGGTTGGACTAGATGACCTCCAAGGTCCCTTCCAACTTCACTATTATTATTATTATTAAAGCTGACACCAACCAGAGCATAGAACAACTCAAAGAAGTAGTGCAAGATCAGAAGATGTGGAGAGACCCGGCCCATAGAATTGCCAAAAGTCAGACACGACTGAATTGATAACATCATCACCACCACCACCATCATCATCATTATCATCATCATCTTCAAAATCATAAGGAATAATAATGGGACTCCAAAAAAAGAGGGACTTTTGTTTCTTCATTGAAGGACTTCAAGGGGAGTTTAGGGACAATTGGATATTTATGGGCATGTGTGTGTATATGTGTGTGTGTGTGTGTGTTTATTTTGTTTTGTATCTGTGTCTCTTTTGGTGGGGAAAGAATTTTACAAGGTTGCAAAGAGCAGTGCTATTTCCGTGCATTTATATTTTCCCATCTAGCAAAGCTCTTAGAAACGGTGCTACATGTCGACATAACGATACATCATTATGTGCTCCAGAAATATGGTAGATCCATTTGACCATCAATGACAAAACATGCATTTGATGCGATCCAGGGGGGGAAAAAACTGGCCCTATAAATATTTTCAATGAATTCTTCTTTCGTGGCAATATGTAAATATGTATTTTTTTTTAAAAAAAAATGAACAGAAGTCAAAGCCAATAGAGATTTACTCTCCCAGGAGGGTCTGATGAATTTTTTTTTTAAAAAAAAAGCAAAATGCATTTCAAAATGGGAAATAAGACATAGCTTTCTCCCCTATTAATACAGAATTGCCATAGCTCAGTCATACTTTTTGTATGTTTGAGCCAGTAAGGTTCTCTCAAGCAGCAGTAAATTGTGGCTGCAGTTTACAAGAGTGTTTGCAACAGAGGTAATATATCAAAAATGACCTCATTATAGTTCTTTCTAGGGTCTTTCATGGGGTGAAGCCTATGGGCACTGGAGAAAAATATTTACTACTTATTACTTCTCTTGATTGACAAAAAAAAATAGCACAGAATAAAGGGAGGAAAAAAACTTTCAGGAAATAAAGAAAGTACCAGCCAAGTAATTATTTCCAAGCTGTAATATCTCCAAAATTACAGGCTTGGCAAAAGATCACAGCACACCTTCTACCGTGCCAAATGACATCACTTTTTGAAGAGATTGAAAATTCTAATAGAGGTTCCTGAACTGAAGCCATTTGTGTTTTATTTGTGTGTGTGTGTGTGTGTGTGTGTGTGTGTGTGTGTAGAGATGCTGCCTGGGTTTATATAGCCTCCAACTCTTAAAACTGGGTAACAAAGTGCTCTGTTTGCATAAGGTGCTAAGCCCAAACCAATTAATCATGATATGGGTGATCGCCAGGGTTATGCAAAAATGGTTGGATCCTCTTCAACATGTTGCATCGCAAATGGATCAATCT
>NW_015407284.1:0-2361 GCF_001527695.2 Protobothrops mucrosquamatus
CCTTCCCCTCTTCCTCCTCCCCCTCCCCTTCTCCCCCTCCTCCTCCTCTTCCTCCTCCTCCTCCCACTCCCTTCTAGCACTGATGCTGTTCCCTAGTTGGGTCATGAAATGTCTGCAAGAAAACCACCCAGCTCAGAGAGCACCAAGGACCCCACGGTCCTCTCCCTCCTCCTTCCCCTCTCCCTCCTTTCTCCCCCTCCTCCTCCTCCTCCTGTATAAGCAGAGAGCAAATCCACTCCCTTCCAGCCCTGAAGATGTCACCTAGTTGGGTCACGAAATACCTGCGAGAAAACCCCCCAGCTCAGAGAGCACCAGGGACCCCCCACCGTCAGAGCTTAGGCAGCTGCTGACAACCGCAAGCAAAGCACCCTCTCAGTGGCCTACCTGTAGGGGAGGCGGGTGGGCAAACGCCGGCCCCTTTTGTATTCACTGCCATTTGGCTGGTGCCTGTGTCGACCCCCCCATCCCAGCTCGGGTCTCAGCCCACCAGGCAGATTCCTAGTCTCGGCCTCCTCTCCTCCCCCCTCCCCGCCCATCTCCGGGGGCCGAGCAGCCCCTCCCTAAGCGCCCCTCTCTCTCTCGAACCCAGGAGCTGAACAAGAGGCAGACCCAGAAGGACCTGGAGCACGCCATGTTGCTGCGCCAGCACGAGTCCATGCAGGAGCTGGAGTTCCGCCACCTGGGCACCATCCAGAAGATGCGCTGCGAACTCATCCGGCTGCAGCACCAGACCGAGCTGACCAACCAGCTGGAGTACAACAAGCGCCGGGAGAGGGAGCTGAGGCGGAAGCACGTCATGGAGGTCCGGCAGCAGCCCAAGAGCCTGAAGGTACCTTTTTCCCCGGGGGGGGGGGAAAGAGGGGGGTTAGGGTCACGGAGTTGGCCCAGCGGGTAGAATGCAGGACGGCGGGCTGCTTGGGCTGACAGCCGGCTGCCAGCAGTTCAGCAGTTCGATCCTGACCAGCTCAAGGTTGACTCGGCCTTCCGTCCTCCCGAGGTCGGTAAAAGGAGCACCCAGATTGTTGGGGGCGAATAGGCTGACTCTGTAGACCGCTCAGAGAGGGATGTAAAAGCACCGTGAAGCGGTATATAAGTCTATGTGCTGTTGCTTGTGGAGAGAGGGAGGGAGGGAGGGAGGAAGGAAGGAAGGGAGGAAGGGAGGGAAGAATGGGGAAGATGGGAATGAGAGGGAGAGAGGGAAGGAGGGAGGGAGATGGGAATGAGAAGGAGGGAGGGAAAAAGGAAGGAAGGAAGGAAGGAAGGAAGGAAGGAAGGAAGGAAGATGACAAGGGGAACAAGGAGGAGAAGGAAGGAAGCCCTGGTGGCACAGTGGTTAGAGTGCCTTATTGCAGGCTGACTCTGCCCACTGCCAGCGGTTCGATCCTGACCGGCTCAAGGTTTACTCGACCTTCCATCCTTCCAAGGTTGGAAAAATGAGGAGGCAGATTATTGGAGGCAGACAGGCTAATTCTGTAGACCGCTTAGAGAAGGCTGTAAAGCACAGTGAAAGCGGTATATAAGTCTAAGTGCTATTGCTTGGGGAGGGAGGGAGGGAGGGATGAAGGAAAAGGAAAAGGAAAAGGAAAAGGAAAATGAGAAGAATGAAAGAAACGAGGAGAAGGAAGGAAGGAAGTCGTGGGGGCGCAGTGGTTAGAATGCAAGTATTGCAGGCTGATTCTGCCCACAGTTAGGAAGTTCGACCTGCTCCAGGTTGACTCAACCTTCCGTCCTTCCAAAGTGAGAAAAATGAGGACCCAGATTGTTGGGGGCCAATAGGCTGACTCTGTCAACTGCCTTCTTCATCCACTGCCCACTCAGGTGGGCCTGGCACCTAAAATGTCTTCGGCTAAACCCATCACCTGCCAAGGCAGGCAGGCAGGATCCACTCTGGTCTTCCCTCTGCTGGAGGTTCCCATTCTGCTGGGAAACAGATGGTACCGCCTGCCTTGGGGCAGAGATCCCGCTTGGTGCTCCCTGCCCTACCCGACAACCCGCCTCTTTTCTCCCCCTTCCTCCCCAGTCGAAGGAGCTCCAGATCAAGAAGCAGTTCCAGGACACCTGCAAGATCCAGACCCGCCAGTACAAGGCCCTGCGCAACCACCTGCTGGAGACCACGCCGAAGAGCGAGCACAAGGCCGTCCTGAAGCGGCTGAAGGAGGAGCAGACCCGCAAGCTGGCCATTCTGGCCGAGCAGTATGACCACAGCATCAACGAGATGCTGTCCACGCAAGCGGTGAGCAGCACTCGAGTCTTTCCCAACACTGGGCCCTTTGGAATAGGTGGACTTCCACTCCCAGAATCCCCCAGCCAGCCTGCTTTAAGAGGGGTGGGCTTCCACTCCCAGAATCCCCCAGCCAGCCT
>NW_015407285.1:0-2361 GCF_001527695.2 Protobothrops mucrosquamatus
TTCCTGGAAGCTCCTGGGATAAGTAAACTGTGACAAAGCAGAGCAGAATACACATCAAAGCGGCAGATATTTTTCAGAGTCCTTCTTTAAACTATCTCAATTTATCCCAGTGAAGAGAACTTTCTCACTGTCCATGAATTAAAGTGCCTCTTTGTTTTTACCATTTTTCCTCTCAGGAGTAGTTTATCAATTCCTCTTGGCCAAGGCTTAGTTGAATGAGTGCTTAACCCTGAATTATAGTTGGTTTTGTATTTCTGATCAAACATTAGTTCTTGTAAAAAGGTCTTTTTTTTCTTTTTCAAAATTTTCTTTCTTTCTTTCTTTCTTTCTTTCTTTCTTTCTTTCTTTCTTTCTCTCTCTCTCTCTCTCTCTCTCTCTCTCTCTCTCTCTCTCTCTCTCTCTCTCTCTCTCTCTCTCTCTCTCTCTCTCTCTCTCTCTCTCTCTCTCTCTCTCTCTCCCTTCCTTCCTTCATTTCATCCCATCCCCTTTGTTCTGACTGACTTTGCTTGATTGATTAGGCTTATAAGCCACTTCAACCCAATTCTTTGAGCAGTCCAATGGGTGGCTTAAAGATATATTGATTTCATGGGCAAAAAACATAGGGCACAATATAGAATTAGAAGATTGGGAAAGAATTTGGAATAAAAATCACAAAATAACAAAATCCGCTGCATATAAGGAAAATCAATATAAAATGCTGTATCATTGGCACCTAGCCCCTGCAAGATTAGCCAAAATGTATCCGAACCAAAGCCCAAATTGTTGGAAATGTAATTATCGTCAAGGTACCTTCTTTCATGCTTGGTGGCTGTGCCCTGAAGCGAAAAAATATTGGATTAAAATACAAGGGTGGCTACAAGACTTAACGAAATGTCAAATCGAATTAAATCCGGAAACATTTCTCCTGAGAATACTTAAAAAGAAATTTGATAAGAAAATAAGATATCTGATTTTATATATACTAACTGTGGCAAGAATTGCATTTGCGCAATATTGGAAGGAACACAATATACCACCAGAGGGGTTGATTATTCAGAAAATTTATGAATGTGCCGAGATGGACAAACTCACCTAAGAATTAAAAGAAAACGATGATTCGGAATTTTATGCGGTTTGGGAAAATTGGTATATTTGGATAGACAACAGAAACAAAAATAGGAAATATACATAAGGTTATTGTGTGCAAATTAGGTTATTGTGGGTTAGATTGAATGTACATAGTGTATATATTGTATAGAACGTAGATCCATAGTATATAAAAATGACACAGTCTGCTGAATATGTACTGTATAAAGGAAAATGTTAATAAAAATAAAAATTAAAAAAAAGATATATGTGGCTTTTAATCCTCTCCAGTTACCCAAAGTGTAAAAAAGGGGTCAAACTTTTGAGACTCGGAGTCCACGAAACACATGTTGCAACTCCAAGGCTGCGTTTGTTACATCCACGGCCAAACTCTTTCCTGGAAGCTCCTGGGATAAGTAAACTGTGACAAAGCAGAGCAGAATACACATCAAAGCGGCAGATATTTTTCAGAGTCCTTCTTTAAACAATCTCAATTTATCCCAGTGAAGAGAACTTTCTCACTGTCCATGAATTAAAGTGCCTCTTTTTTACCATTTTTCCTCTCAGAAGTAGTTTATCAACTCCTCTTGGCCTTCCCAAGGCTTAGTTAATAATAATAATAATAATAATAAAGTTGGAAGGGACCGTGGAGGTCATCGAGTCCAACCCCCTGCCCAGGCAGGAACCCTGCACCATTTCGGACAAATGGCTATCCAGTCTCTTCTTAAAAACTTCAAGTGTTGGAGCATTCACCACTTCTGGAGGCAGGTTGTTCTATTGGTTAATTGTTCTAACTGTCAGGAAGTTTCTCCTTAGTTCTAGGTTGCTTCTCTCCTTTTTTTTTTTCCAAATATAAATTTTTATTATTTTCATCATAAAAGAAAAACACATCACAAATACATCACAATGTAAAAACCCTACCCCCCACCCCCCACCCCCGGACTTCCCAAACCTAATCCCAGGATACTATTCAACTAAAAGTAAACTACTATTAATATCCCTAACTCCACAAAATATTAGTCTACATAAGTAGGTGAAATATATATATATAAAAAAAAACAAGTTATCTAAAAACCTAAATTATATTCCACCATTCTATGCTTATTTTGAATATAAACAATCCATCTTCTCCATATTGATAAAAATTGTTCATTTGAGTGATCCTTCAGATAAGCCGAAATTTTTGCCATTTCAGCAAGATGCGAAACCTTCAATCTCCAGTCCTCCATTGTAGGTAAAACTTTACTCTTCCAATTTTGAGCTATCAGCAAACGGGCAGCAGTTAAACAATACAAC
>NW_015407286.1:0-2360 GCF_001527695.2 Protobothrops mucrosquamatus
TAAGTCAGAAATCAGACTAAGTGGTCTGTGTGGTTAACTGGCTCTCAAGACAAGGGAAAGATTATTTAAAAAAAAGAACATATTCATCTTACAAAGACTAATGACCATACAGGTTTTTCAGAATAGAAATGAAAACATGGAATTCATTGCATTGCACAGACTCTGTGGTCATTGGACAATGTGTAAACTAGTCTCTTCCTGCAAAATGAACAGTAAGTAAACAAATATCAGTTATTTCACCTTTAATTATTCTTTACATAATCAAATTGCTTGCTAAACCCAATTTGAGCATCAAGCATGAACCTTTTCATGTGGGGCTTTCATTTGGATTGGATAATCCTAAATGTTATTTTGTTACCATGTGAAATTAAGTATTTTTGTATGATAGTTTGCACATTTTGTTACGCCTCCATTTTGGTATTGGTGTGTAAAGTGTCTTCTTCCAACCTGTTAATTGCTGTGTTTTTCTCCAAATTGGCTGGTATAATTCGGTGAGAACCTTTGTAATTTATCTTCTTTGCTTACTATATTTCTGTAACTATTTTATCATTCCAGTAAACTGCTAATGTTTTAATGACCAGAGTATGGATCTAACTTCATTCACTAGTACAAGAGGTTCTTGTAAGTAAGAACCTTTAAGAATCTTCTTAAAAGAAATATCTTCTAAGGGATCTTGGATGGTGATGTCTCCATTCTATAGAATTTCTGTATCCTCCTTCCACCTTTGTTTAATGTTCTTTGAATCAGTTACTGTCTCTCCATTGGTTTCTTTTAGCATTCCAATTCAAGGTTGGAACCTCCTTTTGAATTCAGAGATCCTTTGGAAAGCCTTCCTTGCCTTCCCTGTATCTGTTTCCATTTTTGATGTCTTTACAGAAATTGTTGTAATACTGTCTCCTGTCTCTTCTAACTATTCTCTGACATGTTTGTTAAGTTCTTTCTTGAGTTCTTTGTTTTTCTTGGCTCCGTCTTCTTTTCTCTTCTTGGCAATTTCCATGGTTTGTTCTGACATCCAGTTTGTTTTCTTCTGTGTGTTGATCTTTGGCGGTTTCTTTTCATATTCATCCTTAACAACTTCTTTGATTTCATTCCATAGTTCCTCTGGTTCCCTTATCAATGAGATTCAGAATTCCAAAGCAATTATGATGTTATCTTTAAAAATTGTGGGTATATGCTCAGGACCATACTGTGGCAATTGGTTCACTTTCTTGTTCTGCTTTAGCTTGTCTTGGAACATGCATATAATCAGTTTATGATCTGTTCTACAGGGTGCTGCTTACCACATTTTGGCTGTTGTAACTGAAAATTTCCACCTTTCAAACAATAGTACAATTGATTTAATTTCTGTGTATTCCTTTGTATGATGTATATAGGTGTTGTTTTAATTGTTGGAAGACAATGAAGAAATAACTGGCATAGCAGAAGTTGCTGCCATTCTCTAGCTTAATTTCTGTTCCCTAAATCATACATTCCAAATATGTTTTCTTCCTTTATACTTCCAACTCTGGTATTCCAGACTCCAATCACCAGCAGCATATCTTGCCTACCTGTTGTGCTGATTTCTGGCTGAACTTGACCATGACATTTGTCAATCTCCTTTTCTTCTGCATCAGTAACTTGGATAATCATCATATTAAAGAGATTCCACAAGCTCTAATTGATATAATTCAGTCATTGACTGCATTGTACCCAAGTATTGTCTTTGCTATTTCCTTTTTGACTATGAAAGCAACACTGTCCCTTCTTCGTTTTCCAGGTCCTGAATAGCGAATAGTGATTTTCTGAGTGACACCAGTCCATTTCAAATTTGATGATGGCTAAAATGTCAATGTGCAGTTGATTGATTTCATTTTTTCATGCTTGAGCTTCCTATGCCCATATTTCTTACATTTCATGCTCCCACTGTATTCTGTCAGATATTCTTTTCTTGGACAGCCACATCAGCAACCAGACATCCCAAAGGCCATGTCATAAACACCATTAGTACTCAGAAAGATCCGGAGTTCTTCTTAAGCACTTGTTGAGTGCCTTCTGACCTAAGGGGCCCATCTTCTGGCACTATGTCACCTGTCACTTTATATTGTCTGTCCCTGTGGTTTTCTTGATAAAATATAGTACCAATGGAACCACCTGCCTCCAGAAGCGGTGAATGCGCCAACACTGGAAGTTTTTAAGAAGAGA
This sequence comes from Protobothrops mucrosquamatus, assembly GCF_001527695.2. Taxonomy (NCBI): domain Eukaryota; kingdom Metazoa; phylum Chordata; class Lepidosauria; order Squamata; family Viperidae; genus Protobothrops; species Protobothrops mucrosquamatus. The sequence continues at coordinate 2,182 of NW_015407286.1, forward strand.
CTGGACAGCCATTTGTCTGAAATGGTGTAGGGTTCCTGCCTGAGCAGGGGGTTGGACTCGATGACCTCCAAGGTCCCTTCCAACTTTATTACTATTATTATTATTATTATTATTATTATTATTATTATTATTATTATTATTATTATTATTATTATTATTATTATTATTATTATTATTAT
>NW_015407287.1:0-1799 GCF_001527695.2 Protobothrops mucrosquamatus
CCTGCTTTTTGTTTATTTTTTTAAAAAATCAGGCGACGAACAGCTCTGACATGCTTTCCTCCTCCCGATTTCTTGACATTTTTTTAAAAAATCTTTTCCGCGGAACATCCCAGCTACCCTTATACAGGAAGTCCTCGCCCTACAGTAGTTCACTTAGTGACTATTCGAAGTTACAACAGCACTGAAAAAAGGGACATAACAATGATGATGATAATAAATTTGGAAGGGACCTTAGAGGTCATCTAGTCCAACCCCCTGTTCAGGGAGGAAACCCTACACCATTTCAGACTACTATTACTACTACTACTACTACTACTACTACTACTACTACTATTAGTAATAATAATAATAATAATAAAGTTGGAAGGGACCTTGGAGGTCATCTAGTCCAATCCCCTGCTCAGACAGGAAACCCTACACCATTTCAAACTACTACTACTACTACTACTACTACTACTAATAATAATAATAATAATAATAATAATAATAATAAAAATTGGAAGGGACCTTGGAGGTCATCTAGTCCAACCCCCTGCTCAGGCAGGAAATCTTATACCATTTCAGACTAATAATAATAATAGTTGGAAGAGACCTTGGAGGTCATCCAGTCCAACCCCCTGCTCAGGCAGGAAACCCTATACCATTTCAAACTAATAATAGTAGTAGTAGTAGTAATAATAATAATAATAATGTTAATAGTTGGAAGGGACCTTGGAGGTCATCCAGTCCAACCCCCTGCTCAGGCAGGAAACCCTAAACCATTTCAGACTACTACTACTACTACTACTACTACTACTACTACTACTAATAATAATAATAATAATAATAATAATAATAATAATAAAAATTGGAAGGGACCTTGGAGGTCATCTAGTCCAACCCCCTGCTCAGGCAGGAAATCTTATACCATTTCAGACTAATAATAATAATAATAGTTGGAAGGGACCTTGGAGGTCATCCAGTCCAACCCCCTGCTCAGGCAGGAAACCCTATACCATTTCAGACTAATAATAATAATAGTAGTAGTAGTAATAATAATAATAATAATAATAATAATAATAATAATGTTAATAGTTGGAAGGGACCTTGGAGGTCATCCAGTCCAACCCCCTGCTCAGGCAGGAAACCCTATACCATTTCAGACTAATAATAGTAGTAGTAGTAGTAGTAATAATAATAATGTTAATAGTTGGAAGGGACCATGGAGGTCATCTAGTCCAACCCCCTGCTCAGGCAGGAAACCCTATACCATCATATACCCTATACTTGTGACCGTTTTTCACACTTAACAACCATTGCATCATCCCCAGATCGTAAAATGGGGCAAAACCCGCTGAGCCGCTGCCTCGCTTTGCCACAAAAAATTTCGTGTTCAGTTGTGGTTCAATATCTGCATTTCCGTTACTGCCTCATTCATTTCTGGCCTTTTAAGAATCTGCGGCTGCATTTGCACAGCACAATTCATGTAGAATATTAAGTTAATTTGTCAATTTCACGAGGCCCAGCTAACCAGTTTCCGGGGTTTGCCCCATGCCTCAAAACTCTAAACCAGCCAAACAGGACGATGGAAAAGCCACAATAAAGGAAGAATTAAAGGTTGTTTATTTATTTATTTATTTATTTTACAAAATTTATATGCCGCCCTTCTCCCCATGGGACTCAGGGCGGCTCACAGCATGTTAAAACAATATACAGAATTACCCCTTCTAAAAACCAATTAAAATCCAAATATTAGTGGCTGTGGCTATTTAAAATCATTAAAAATTGTCCCTATTTAAAATTCACCCTAGGTCAGGCCC
>NW_015407287.1:10083-12443 GCF_001527695.2 Protobothrops mucrosquamatus
CTCTTCTTAAAAACTTCCAGTGTTGGAGCATCCACAGCTTCTGGTGGCGGGTGGTTCCATTGGTTAATTGTTCTAACTGTCAGGAAGTTTCTCCTTAGTTCCAGGTTGCTTCTCTCCTTGGTGAGTTTCCATCCGTGGCTTCTTGTCCTGCCTTTGGGTGCTTTGGAAAAACTTAACTCGAAATCCTTCGGCCTGGCTAAGGGCCAAGTGTTTGTACAGGTAGCCTTCCACCTAAACATTCGTTTAGCGACCTTTTCGAAGTTACAACGGCCCTGAAAAAGGTGGCTTATCACCAGTCCTCACAGATACAACGGCACCGTATTCCCCATGATCCACATTCAAGCGCGTATACAGCATCCTGGGGTCACGCGATCACCCTGACAGGCAAAGTCAACGGAGGGGGAGGGGGGGAAAGCCGGATTCGTTTAACGGCCACACGATTCGCTTAATGGCCGCGGATATTCGCTTAGCCATCTTGGCGGAGTCGCTTGACTCATTTTACAACCGCCTTGCTTACCAGTGAACATTCTGGCCCTAATTATTGTGGTAAGTCGAGGACCACCCCTGTGTATCCGACTAGAAGACCACTACACATCTGGAATTGGGAGGGGCAGGTGGCTTTCCCCAGGCCCAGGAAACTGGGGGGGGGGAATCTCCCTGAAGTCATCAGGAATTGAAAGAAAAGCGGAAGAAAAGCCCTTTTTCAAGATTGGGGAAAGAGGAAAAAAGTCACGTGTCTCTAAGATGGGCAGCTGTGCGAAACCTCAAATCTATTTAAAAAAAAAAACAAAACAGGCCGGAACGGCAGAGAAGAGAACAAATCTTTCCAAACATCTGCCGTAGTCGCATTGGTGGTTCAGTGGTAGAATTCTCGCCTGCCACGCGGGAGGCCCGGGTTCGATTCCCGGCCAATGCAACGCGCTTTTTTTTTTGTACGGTTTATCTAAAAAAAAAAAAAAAAAAAAAGATTTTGCCAGAGATTAAACGGGTGCATTTTCTAGAAAAAAAATAGGGATTTTTATTTGCCGAGCTGCCTTCTCTCCCTGCAAATCGACCCACGGAGAATAGAATAGAATAGAATAGAATAGAATAAAATAAAATAGAATAGAATAGAATAGAATAGAATAGAATAGAATAGAATATATGGAATTAGAATAGAAATAAGGAATAGAATAGAATAGAATAGAATAGAATTAGAATAGAAATAAGGAATAGAATAGAATAGAATAGAAAATAGAATAGAATAGAATAGAATAGAATAGAATAGAATAAGAAATAAGAAATAAGAATGGAATGGAATAGAAATAAGGAATAGAATAGAAATAAGGAATAGAATAGAATAAAGTAGAGTAGAGTAGAGTAGAATAGAATAGAATAGAATAGAATAGAATAAATTCAGAATAGAATAGAATAGAATAGAATAGAATAGATAAGGAATAGAATAGAATAAAGTAGAGTAGAGTAGAGTAGAGTAGAATAGAATAGAATAGAATAGAATAGAATAAATTCAGAATAGAATAGAATAGAATAGAATAGAAATAAGGAATAGAATAGAAATAAGGAATAGAATAGAATAGATAAGGAATAGAATAGAATAAAATAGAGTAGAGTAAATAGAATAGAATAAATTCAGAATAGAATAGAATAGAATAGAATAGAATAGAATAGAATAGAATAAGAAATAATAAGAAATAAGAAATAAGAAATAAAAATGGAATGGAATGGAATAGAAATAAGGAATAGAATAGAATAGATAAGGAATAGAATAGAATAAAATAGAGTAGAGTAGAGTAGAATAGAATAGAATAGAATAGAACAGAATAGAATAGAATTTTTTTTATGGGCCAAGTGTGATTGGACACACAAGGAGTTTGTCCCCTTTTGCAGGTGTTCTCAATGTATACAAACAGATAAATTAAAAGGAAGCGGAAAGGAAAGAGCTACAGTATGCAACAGCATGAACAGAAGCAAAGGCTGTGACGCAAAAGAGCGGCAAAAACGCTCGTTGCATTGGCCGGGAATCGAACCCGGGCCTCCCGCGTGGCAGGCGAGAATTCTACCACTGAACCACCAATGCGCCGTTGGGAACAGCTGGATGGCCGCTTTGATGGGAGCACAAGGGCAGCCCTTGGCCAGGACGGGAAACTGAGGCATTGTAACGATTTAAAATATTCTCTTCGCACATTTACTGTGTAAGAGTGTCTCTACCTGCTCTCTGCACATGCTCTAACAAGTGTTCGTCAACCTCAGCAACCGGAAGACGGGTGGACTTCAACTCTGCCCAGAATTCTGGGAGTTGAAGTCCACGCCTCTTCCAGCTGCTGAGGTTGACAAACTGTCCAGCTAGTCCTCCACTTACG
>NW_015407288.1:0-2360 GCF_001527695.2 Protobothrops mucrosquamatus
AGCTGTAAGTTTTGCTGCAAGGGATTTTGAAGTATTTTTCTCCTGAATGGATTTTGCCTGTAGCATTCCTTTACTTATGAATGGAGCCATTTGGGGAGGTTGCCTTAGCTGGCAGCCAGTACTTACATTTTTTTTTCTTCCTTAAGTGCCGGCTGCGCTCCTTACTTTCCTTTCTAGCCAGTAGCTAATTCTTAAAGGGGAATGTGCCTTTTAAAGCTAGTTCACTCAGCAGCTTGTCTTTTCTGTCTCTGGAGGCCTTTCCTTGTTTGACCAATATATGGAAGAGGGAAAATATGGGGGGGGGGGGTGTTCAAATTCTTCCTTCAGAAGGAGATGGGAATGAGAAAAAGGGAGGCAGGGAGGGAGGAAAGGAAGTCCCGCCTTAGCACTTGGCCACCAGCAGCTCTGCCATTGACTTTGCTTGTCAAAAGGTTGCAGAAGGGGATCACATGACCCTGGAACACTGTGACCATTATAAATATGAATCATTTGCCAAGCATCCAAATATAAATCACATGACCCTGGGCATGCTGCACTGGTCATAAGTGTGAAAAATGGTCATAAGTCATTTCAGTGCAATTGCAACTTTGAACAGGGTTTTTTTTGGTCATCAAGTTTTTGACACCTTGCTAGGTGGTACTTGAATATTGCCATATCCTAAAAGTGGTACAACCGGTAAAAAGGTTGAAAAGCCCTGGATTAGACAATCACCTTTCTCAGGCCTGCATCTATCGAGCAGTACCTGATCAGCTGCAAGAATGGTACCAGGCAGCGGTGAAGCTAGACATTCAGCTTACCTGCTATAAGAAGCCTCCCCCACCTGAATCCAAGCAGCAGCCAGAGCAACCCAAACAGCAATCACCCCCACGAAAACCTCCAACTACTGCGATGGCTGAAAGACCCAGGCCACCTGCAGGCCTGTCAATTAAGTGTTTCTGGTGCGGACAGGAGGAACATCGAGCAGCAAACTGTCCAGTCCCCTACCCCCGACTACAGAGCAGACTGGAACCAGCGGCGAGAAGGAAACCTGTCCAGCAGCTAACGAGAGAAAAATCCAACCGGGTCACGCAGGAACCTGTTGCCCAGATTACACCCCCCACACAGGAGGATCCCAGGACTCCGGGTGGACCTGCCCCTGCTCTACCCTCCTTTGACAGCGATGACGAAGGAGAGAACGACCCGATGGTGAGTCGACACGTCCCGCCTTTTTCACGGCCCGCCAAATTTATAATCCGTAAATCGGGGGCACAAATAGACTTAAACATGCTAATCGATTCTGGATGTTCCCGCTGCATCATTAGCTTGCCATTTGCCATGAAATTGGGCATACGAGCAAAACTGCTCTCCAAGCCCGTGAGGTTTGAGCAAGCCAATGGCTCCCTGATGGGAGGGACTCTTGTCACGCAATTAACTGAGCCCCTACGCCTAGAAATAGGTGAGCACTGGGAGTTTATTCGCTTCCTGGTGGCTCCAAAAATGACTGAGGCTGTGATCCTAGGGCTAGCCTGGTTGGACAAATGGAAACCGTTTATCTGGTGGGAGAAAGGAATGAGAACTGTGAGACTACCTATAGCAGGGCTTTTCAACTGGTGGTACACGTACCCCTTGTGTTACTTTGCCACATGGCAGGTGGTACGCGATTGCTAGCCAAGTGTAGCAGGGGAGGGGAATGAGCCAAAGTGAGCCAAGCTGCAGTTGCAGGACTGTCTGGGCTCGGCAGAAGCCCCAGGAGCCGGCAGGGCTCCAGCTGATTGGCTCCAGCTGATTGGCACTTCCAGAAGCAGGTCGGAGCTGGAGGTGAACTGAAGAAAAAGGAGGGGGGGGAGAGGAGAGGCTATAAAAGAACGTGGTTTGGGTGGGGGAAGGGGAAAAAGACAACAGGAAAGGTTTAATCCCTTTAAACAAATGTAATTAGTTTTACCCCCTTTAATTGAGTCTGTCTGTGGCTTTTAGAAAGTTTTCTTTGAAGGTAAACTGGCTTAATTTAAAGCGAAAACTTTTCGCAATTGCCGGAGCCTTTCAGTCTAGAATTGCAACATTGTGACACGTGACACGCCTGAGGCAGCTTAAAGAGAAAAAAAACGGAGTTTGTGTTTCTTTATTTTCTTGCTTTGCACTTGATTCCTGTGTCTTTAAGAGTACAGGGAAGGGATTGGGGGGTGGTGCATTCTTACTACACTGTGGAAGAGCTCAGAAGGGCCAACCAGCTAACTCAGGAGTCTACAAACTTAGCAACTTTAAGACCTGTGGACTTCAACTCCCAGAATTCCTCAACCAGCCATGAGGGCTGAGGAATTCTGGGAGTTGAAGTCCACAAGTCTTAAAAGTGCCAAGTTTGAAGACCCCTGAACTAGCTGGTA
>NW_015407289.1:0-2360 GCF_001527695.2 Protobothrops mucrosquamatus
GGCCGCCCTTCTCCCAGGGGGCGGGACACCCGGGCGCAGGGCCAATGAGGAGCCCTGCGAGGGGGCAAGTCCCATGAGAGAGAGAGAGAGAGAGACAGAAGTGCAAGTGCCTCTGTCTCTGTCTGTCTGTCTGTCTGTCTGTCTGTCTCTCTCTCTCTCTCTCTCTCATGGGACTTGCCGGAGGGCCGTGGGAGGGCCGCATTTACATACCGCAGGGAGGGCTGTTCGAGGGCTGGATTAAACCGGGCCGCGGGCCGCAAATGGCCCGCGGGCCGGACTTTGGACATGCCTGCTTTATGGGAAGATAACTGATTCTGATTCTAAGAATGGAGGGGAATAGAGTTCTTCTTTTAGAAATCTAAGGCATTACTCAGTTATGCTATGTGATGCTGTACAATGGAAACAATGGAACATACGATCTAAGTTCTTTATCATTAAGTTGTTTTTTTTGTGATTCTATCACAACAGGTCAGGGGATGTCTGCTAAATCCTAGGATGATCATCACTCCAATGGGGTGGGATTCACAACTGAATCTCCAAGGTCTCATGGGGTCTAAAAATTCTGAACATGTCCCTTAGAGCTCCACCTAAAGTTGCACTTGAATTGTGACTTTTTGTGTCTGATAAAAGGGGGGGAACCCCTTAAAATATAGGAAATAGTAAATGCCAAATAGATCAATCTTATTTCTGAACTACCGAACTCCACCCGACCACTGGAGATCAGCAAAAACTCTGATTGTGTGTTACTATCTAGTGCTCATCTGCATTTATGCACATCTAATAGCCTTCATATTATAACATGAATATACATGAAATATCATCAAACTGAGTTTTTGTTCTGCCCCAGTTCATTTTTGGAGTGCACCCCTTAGTGTGTCACTCAAAAACCCAATATAGTTCTTGCCTTTCTGATCCAAGAAGGAACATAATGTGGTGAAATGTAGTCTGGATTCCCAGAAGGGAGGAGCTGCATTCCAGAGTGCCAAGATACAGCAAAGTTTAGGTAATTTGGTTGGGGAAAAAGAGAGTTAAGACGGCTTCTTCCTAGCAATTCTCAGAGTATATCTTTAATGATTGTTTTAGTTTGGTAAGATTTCTGTCTATAAGTGAGGAACAATAAAGAAAATTGCTCAGAAGTACTTCTATGTGGATTTCTTGGCTCTTGGGGCCTGATGCATAATCCCTTTTTCTCAGGTTCCTTAATTTCATCTTCCCCATTTCCCAAGCAAGATATCCCAATAGATTTTAATCATTCCCTTTTACTCATCAACTTCTTTTTGCAATATTGAATTGCTCTGGATGCCTGCTCTTTTTAAATATCTTCCTTCATTTTAGATCTCTGCCTCCTAAGTAAGCCATCTTTCAACAGGGCTGTATGAAAGCTCTATAGGCAATCCCTGAGTTACAAGCGTTCACTTAATGCTTGTTCGAAATTACGTGATTAGCGCCCCCTGTTGCTTATGAGCAAGTCCCGAAATTACAAATATTGCAGCACCACGGTAGTTGTTTGCCCTTATGAGTGACCGAAGAGGGTCTGCAACATTCACCCTGGTTATTCCCTCCCTCCACACCCACATCCTGGGTCTCCCTAGACACTAGGCCTTCAATACTCACCCTGCGAAGATCGAGATCCTTCACTTTCTTGGCTGCTCTAAGCCTTCGGTGAGTTTGCAGAGAATGGAGGCCTAAAATAACACATGATCACACGAGATCAATGGAGTGAGATCTCATGCTACTGATCTCACATGATCTCATGGTACTTTAGGCCTCTGTTCTCTGCAACAGAGAATGGAACCGAAGCTGGGGGATGCTTCCATGTGCCCCCAGAGGCTGGATCGGGATGTTGGAGGCCTTTGCCAGGTCACTGCCACCTGGATCTGAGGCCGGGGGATGCTTCCACGGCCTTCTGGTGGCCCAATCTGGGTGCTGGAGGCCTTCTCTAGACTGCTGCTGCCCAGATCTGAGGCCGGGGATACTTCCATGGCCCTCTGGTGGCCCATTTCTGGGCAGCAGTGGCCTGGAGAAGACCTCCGGTGCCCAGATCCAGTCTCTGGAGGCACATGGAAGTGTCCCCTGGCCTCAGATATGGGTGGCAAAGAGGAAGGGAGGGGGAAGCATGGGGTATCTTAATGAGTCAGGGAGGTCTTGGGGGCCTGTTCTGTCATTAGGCCCTCCATGGCCTTCCCCACCCTGAGATAACTCATGTTCATTTAATGAGCCGCGTGCGTCTTAACAAGCAAGGGAGTGATCTCATTTCTAGTTACAAGTGGAATGGGCAGGCTCCATTACATTCATAATTTGAGGACTACTTGTATGCTTTTATATCATACATTGGGAATGCTTCATTGTTCTCTTAAAGA
>NW_015407290.1:0-2360 GCF_001527695.2 Protobothrops mucrosquamatus
CAGGACTGGCCTAGGGGTATTTTAAAGGGGTTTTAAATTAAATTTTTAGTAGAAGCGGCCAAATTTAAATAGTTATTTTTAATCTTTTTAAATTTTGTATTGTATTATATCATTGTTTTAAACTGGCTGTAAGCCGCCCTGAGTCCTCCGGGAGAAGGGCGGGGTATAAATTTAATAAAATCAAATCAAAATCAAATCACATGTTTCTTGAGTGGATGAATGAAAATAATGTATTACTATCTGAGGCAGAGAATATCTAGTTTATCTTCAAATGTTTTTGAATTAGACTAAAGAAGGGGTTCTCAAATTCTTCACCTCATTGACCCCTCCATGAATTTTCTAGATTGTTTATTGACCCCCAAACATTATTTATATTTGAAAATTTAATAAATACTACTTTAACGTTTACCTTTTTTATCTTTATTATGAATAGTCCCATCAATTCTTGGGGTTGATATTGACCACTTTGGGAAACCCTGATCTAAAGAAATGTTTCTTCCTCATTCTTTATTTGCAATGGATCTGCTAATATAGGCAGTATCAGCTGAATAGAAGTGATCCTTCTCTTACAACCCTAACAGAGCCTAGAATTTCCATCATAAGTCATGACAATCATAAGTTGAGGCACCCGTGTGACCGCACCTGAGTTTACAACTGAAATTTTGATAAAATAATCCACCACTTTCCTCCCCAGCAATTAATTGGTAGGATATGTCAGTTTTCCAATTTACTGTGTTTTAGCTGGCAGTATAAAAATCTTAGAGGTTTAAACAGATCCATTATTCAACCATCCCTCCTTAAGTAACTGATTTCTGCATTGTGCATTCAGAATAGTTGTTGCTATTTTGGTCTTGTAGTATTTCCAGAGTTATTCCTCCAAGTGATACAACTGAATTGACTGAAAATGCTGTGTAAAATTACTATGGAGTTCACAGCAGTTTTGAAATGCTAAAGAAGAGTATAATCAATTAAAGAAGACTATAAAACAATAACCAGCTTAATGTAAAAGGCATGCTACATTGCACACAGCTTTTGATATGGACTATGCTCTGTGGGTGTGGTCAAAGGAGGCAGTTGAAGCCATCCAGTTGCTTGAAGAAATAGCTGAATAATCCTAATAGATTAAATTTATAGACTTTTATAGCACTGAAACAAAAGGACTTAAAGCAAACAGATATATTAATATTAAAGAAAGACAGACAGGTATTTGTGCAGAATAGAGCAGCATTCTTAGTAGCAGAAATTATTGGAATTAACTAAATTGTTAATAGAGGTATGGTCAACAATATAAACTGACAGGCTTTACATGTCATCTATCATTGTTGTTCCAGCATTAATGAAGAGCAGATTAAGTAAGCATCCATTTCCATCCACATGAACAAATGTGCTTTCCTTTTACTTTTAAAACTGACCTAGTTCCTCCCAGCAACATCCCTATATATTTTGCATTTCTCATTTATTTTTTGACCTGCTAGAAAGGAGGACTGGAGCTCCATTTGGTTCAGCAGGCAAGAAACATAAGACTAAACTAGGAATGGAAGTTGTGACTGGACAGTAAAATTGTAGGATCAAAAGTATCCTCAAGAATTCATCTAGTCCTGCTAATTGGGAAATTTATTAGTGCAATTCTCTGTGTAGAAAAGCCTTTTTCTTAAAATAGCAACAGTACTGAATGTGAGAAATCTTTTGACTCCCAACTTGATTCTGAAGCTAATTCCACTTTAGAGATTGGTTAATGAATGCTGCCCATACAGACTTTCTGTAATGAATAATCTGCATGTAATCTGCATGTAATCTTTGACTTTTTTCCTGTTCCATTACAATGTTGTCATATGTGCATAAGCCAATGGATTCTTTTTAGATATTTCATGGCTACAGAGTTTAAATCTTAAATTTAAGATCCCTATATATTGTTTTAATGTTTATAGTGCATTTTAATTGAAAGTTTGTAAGTCGCCTATAGTCACTGTGGCAAGATGAGCAGCATATAAATTTGGTAAATAAATGAAGAGTTGTGTTATTTTCAAGTGTCATGTAACCGAGTTAAGTTGAAATCAGATCCCCTAAACTTGGATTCAATGAACAAGTTTGGATTGAATGCTTTTTTTTATTGGCTAGACTCAGGGGTAGGCAACCTTGGCTCTTTTATGACTCGTAGACTTCAACTCCCAGAATTCCTGAGCCAGCCAAGCTGGCTCAGGAATTCTGGGAGTTGAAGTCCACGAGTCATAAAAGAGCCAAGGTTGCCTACCCCTGGGCTAGGTTAAGTAGAAAGTTCTATCATATTAAGAATTAGCAATTTATACTGTTTGTGAGAATCTGCCTTGGTTTTCCTTTTATTTCCTTAATGAACTTTTAAA
>NW_015407291.1:0-2359 GCF_001527695.2 Protobothrops mucrosquamatus
GGTTTGAATGGTTGCTGAATGAGTGATTGTTAATTGAGCACCATCTATAATAGAACTGTCCATATACTTGAAAATATTTAATTTTCATTTCTATATGTCTATAGGTCATAGAATAATGAATTTAAGTTATAAGAAGGCAGATACCAATTATACTGAATGTTAAAAAAGAACCTTTGCTAGCAGTTCAACAATTGCTTAGGGTGTGGGCTTCCCTTCTTTGGATGAATTCAAGAGATAGCATCATTTGGATTCCTATATAGACTACATGGTTGGACTTGATGGCTTACATAGCCATTTCCATCTGTATGATTCTACGTATAGAAACATTTGATGCAACAAACTTTTTTTCCTTCCTCCACAGATGCTATATCAGCACCATCATGCCAAGTCCTAGGAACAGTCCAAAGAGCATTCGTGAGAGGCTTATGGCAGTAGGCTACAGTTCTTGTCATTGCCAGATCGAGAGGCCCAATATCCCCAGAAAATATGTCTCATCATAAAGACTCTCCTACTAGTACTGGCCCTCAACAAGCTTTACCCGAAGAGGACTGTATGAAACTCAGTCCTTCTATCTGGGGTATTGCCCTGCATTCTCTTTTGGCTGTTGATTTGTGGGCCTCTAAACCAGGACATTTCAACCGGTGGTACGCGTACCACTTGTGATACTTTGCCATATGGCAGCTGGTACGTGATTGCTAGCCAAGTGTAGCAGGAGAGGAGAATGAGCCAAAGTGAGCCTAGCTTGAGGAAGAAGCAACTGCAGCTGCAGGACTGTCTGGGCTTGGCAGAAGCCCCGGGAGCGGGCAGGGCTCCAGCTGATTGCCTCCAGCTGATTGGCACTTCCGGAAGCAGGTGGAGCTGCAGGTGAACTGAAGAAAAAGGGGGGGAGAGGAGAGGCTATAAAACAGCTCTAACCGGAACCCTAAGTGGAATTTTCCTCCAGTGGGATTTTCCCATATATTTTACCAGGAAACATAGATAGGGCAGGCTAGAAAGGTTAGTGCCCTCCTAACCATACCCAAGCAGTCCGAATTTGTTGGCGATGAGTTTTTGCTTTATGAGTTCATCGTGACCTAATCCAAACCCTAAGTGGAATTTTCCTCCAATGGGATTTTCCCATCTTTTTTTATCAGGAAACATAGGGCAGCCTAACCATATCCAAGCACTCCGAATTTGTGTATTTCTTTTAGACATAAGATCAGCTGATTACTTAGCTACCATCTTTTAGAAGGATTGAATTACAAATGCGTTGTTCCAAATAAAAAATGCCATTATTCACCTGTATGCTCTATGAGTTCATGGTGACCTAACCCGAACCCTCAGTGGAATTTTCCGCCAATAGGATTTTCCCATATTTTTTCCCAGGAAACATAGATAGAAAAGTCTAGAAAAGTCTATGACATCCTAAACATACCCAAGCACTCTGAATTTGTTGGCGATGTCCATTTTGCTCTATGCGTTCATGGTGACCTAAGCCTAACCCTAGTGGAATTTTCCTCGAATGGGATTTTCCCATGTATTTTACAAGGAAACGTAGATAGAACAGGCTGGAAAAGTCAGAGCCCTCCTAACCATACCCTAGCACTACGGGTTTGTTGACGATGTCCATTTTGCTTTATGAGTTCATGGTGACTTAACGCTAACCCTAAGTGTAATTTTCCACCAATAGGATTTTCCCATGTATTTTACCAGAAAACATAGATAGGGCAGGCTAGAAAAGTTAGTAGTGTGGTTAGGAAGGTATGGTTAGGAGGGCACTGACTTTTCTAGGATGCCCTATACACGTTTCCTGGTAAAATATATGGGAAAATTCCACTTAGGGTTAGGGTTAGGTCACCATGAACTCATAGAGCAAAATGGACATCACCAACAGACTTGGAGTGCTTCGGAATGGTTAGGAGGGCAATGACCTTTCTAGACTGGCCTTTGTATGTTTCCTGGTAAAATACATGGGAAAATCTCATTGGAGGAAAATTCCTCTTAGGGTTAGGGTTAGGTAACCATGAACCCATAGAGCAAAATGGACATCGCAAAAAAAGTCAGAGTGCTTGGGTATGATTAGGAGGGCACTGACTTTTATAGGATGTCCTATCTATGTTTCCTGGTAAAACATACGGGAAAATTCCACTTAGGGTTAGGGTTAGGTCACCATGAACTCAAAGAGCAAAATGGACATCACCAACAAATTCGTACTGCTTTGGTATGTTTAGGAGGTCACTGATTTTTCTAGGCTGCCATATGTGTGTTTCCTGGTAAAATATATGGGAAAATCCCATTGGAGGAAAATTCCACTTAGGGTTAGGGTTAGGTAACCATGATCTCGTAGAGCAAAATGGACATCGCCAAAAAAGTCAGAGTG
>NW_015407292.1:0-2359 GCF_001527695.2 Protobothrops mucrosquamatus
CTGTCTGCCTGCCTGCCTGCCTGCCTGCCTGCCTATCTATCTATCTATCTATCTATCTATCTATCTATCTATCTATCTATCTATCTATCTATCTATCTATCTATCTATCTATCTATCTATCTATCTATCTATCTATCTATCTATCTATCTATCTATCTATCTATCTATCTATCTATCTATCTATCTATCATCTTACCACAGGGTAATTCTGGGCAGCTAGAATCAATTTTATTCCTGTCTTGCTTTTTTAAAAAACTTTCACAACCCTAGGTAGCTATGGGGAACACATTAGAACAGACTATTTCTTAACCGCCCATCTCCCTTGGACACACACACACACACACACACACACACACACACACAGTATCTTCTGATATTCTGCAGGGATTTCTACAACATGGTGTCTTACTGTGAGCCAGGATTACTCCCACCAGGTTGTATTGTTCACCTAACATATCTTAAAGGAGCCAGCTTGGGGAAGGATTTGCCTAGTTTAGCTCAAATGTTGGGTTAGCTTTTCTTGTTGTGTCACAGTTCACCTGGCAGCCATGGAAGGCCACCTGCACTGCTTTAAATATTTGGTGAGCAAAATGCCCACGTTGGTCCACGCCTTGAAAGCCCGGAATGACCATGGAGAGACCCCACGAGATCTGGCCGAGAGGTTCTACAAGGAAAATATCCTGGCGTACATTGACAGTCTAGAGGAGGAGGAAGATACTTTGGACGAGGAAGAAAGTAGGTGATGATGAGCATCTTGGAAGGGAGAGACATTGTGAGGGCAGCTTTTGGTTCTTCTCAAATGCAGTTGTCACGTTTACTGGAACCTGCACTACACAGGATGCATATTTTGTTTAATTAAAGAGTGCAAAGAAATAAGACTTAGTAAGACCCCCTCTGGAATACTACATCCACTTTTGGTCACCCTATTATAAAGAAAGATGTTGAGATCTTGGAAAGAGTGTAGAGAAGAGCAACTAAGATGATTAAGGACCTGGAGACTAAAACATATGAAGAACGGTTGCAGGATTTGGGTATGGCCATTCTAGAGAAAAGAAGGACTAAGGGGGACATGATAGCAGTACTCCAATATCTGAGAGACTGCCCCAAAGATGAGGGAGTCAAGCTATTTTCCAAAGCACCAGAGGGCTAGACAAGGAATAATGGATGGAAACTAATCAAAGAGACAAGCAACATGGAACTAAGGTAAAATTTCCTGACAGTGAGATTGATTAATCAGTGGAACGGCTTGCCTCCAGAAGTGGTGGGAGCTTCATCACTGGAGGCTTTTAAGAAGAGACTGGACAGCCACTTGTCTGAAATGGTATGGGGTCTTATCTTTGAGCAGAAGGTTGGACTTGAAGACCAACCAAGGTCCTTTCCAACTCTATTGCTCTATATTCTATTCTGAAGGGCAACAAACATTATAAGGGGTCTGGAGGCTAATCATAGGATGAATGACAAAGGGATCTAGATAGCCTAACAAAGAGAAAGCTTAGAGGAGTCTTGATAGCCATCTTCCATACTTGAAGGACTCGATTTATTATCCAAAGCTCCTGAGGGCAGGACAAGAAACAATGGGTGGAAGCTCCTCAGAGAGAGATCCAATCTGGAAATAAGGAGGAATTTTCTGATAATTAATTAACCGTTTGTCCAGGATGGTATATGGACTCCTGCCTTGGGCTAAGGACTGGACTAGATGATCCTTCAAGGTTCGTTCGAGCACTATGATTTTAATTATGTAATACCCAAACTTCCATGCTATTCCAATTTCAGAGAGAAGCCAAGACTCCACACTTCAACTCTGAGTTAGTCATACTCTCTTCTATTAGCTGGATAATGGTTCTATCGCTTCTTCACTCTCTCCAGCCTACCAGCTAGTTTTTTTTGTCCTGACTCTCCTCCCCCCCAAAAAATTTGGACAGATGTTCACATTTCCCACCAAGTGCTAGATGTATTCATCCATTCACCCTTCACATGTTTTAGATTTCAATTGCCAGACTGTTTATGCCAGTTAGTAATTATGTGCCATTAAGTCGTCATCAACTCCTATCAAGATACAGATAGGTTTTCTCCATGGTGATCTTGTCCCTGACCCGGTCTTTCAGATTTTCCAACAGTAGACCACTGACCTCTATAACGGTTTGAGACCCAAGAGATGCGCAATGGGGTGAGCTCTTGTTCCTTGCTCCAGCTCCTGCTAACCTAGCAGTTCAAAAACAGGCAAATGCAAGTAGATAAATAGGTACCACTTCAGTGGGAAGGTAACAGTGTTCCATGTACCTTGGCCTATATAGTCATGCTGGCCACATGACCACAGAAGTGTCTTCAGACATCACTGGCTCCCTCAGCTAAGAAACGG
>NW_015407293.1:0-2359 GCF_001527695.2 Protobothrops mucrosquamatus
ATCCTGGGGGTCTCCCATCCTATTGCTAAGGAAGCTTTGGATACAAAGCCGGGTCTCCTCCCATGGAGAGGGAGTGAGCCTCCCTCTGACTTTGCCCTCATACCCATCATGAGCAACCTGGCTAAGGAGAGCAAGCACATCAACAACAGCCTTGAGGAGGAGGTAAGTGCAGCTGGGCACCCCCTTGGGGTAGTGGGGCTGGGCTTGGTGCCACGGGTGCTTGAGGGCCAGGCTGGGCTTTGATCTCTGTTGCCCAGGGCATCATCCAGCCCCCCCTCGCATGGCCTGATAGAAACAGTGAGGCTCTTCCAGTGGACGATGCCTTGGCGCTTGCCCCGGTCCCACCCCCTTCTGCCAGAGACCCTCAGATCTGTCCAACTCCTACCCAGGCCCCCACAGGCACCCTTGACATGAACGATGTAGAGCTGACCATGCCCACCCAGTAGGCCACACCCACTCCAGCCACACCACCCAGTAGTCCACGCCCACCCTGGCCACACCTACCCGGCCCCCCCGAGGACAACCGCAATGCTGATGCGGCCCTCAATGAAATTGAGTTTGACACCCCTGCCTTAGAGTAACTGCCTAAATCCTGAATGTCTTTATTGACATGCATTATCGATATAGATAATTCTTACTTAATGACTCTAACTGTGCCGCTAAGTGAAGCAGTTGCTAAATGGGAAATCATGTGCTTTCCAGCCAGGAAGAGACAAGACTACTTAGTTTTACATTGTTGGCTTTTTATTTATTTATTGTATTTATTTATTTATTTATTTATTACCCACTTCCTTATCCTTTGGAATGCTCAAGTGCCTACTTGCTGTCATGTACACATGAAAAGCAATGTAGCCATGCCACTGTGTGCCACGCAAACAGTTTACAGTACTGTCTTGAAATCTCTTTCTCTCCAATATGTGATAGGGTAGGAAGAATCAAGTGATTTCTGTAGGCAATCTCTCCTTTGCATGACCATTTCCTGCTGCCGGCATGATCACATTGCTTTTGAGGTGTAGAAGAGCTTACTCTCTTGAAATCTCTCTGTTCTGCAGGGGAAGGGAGGGAATAAGAGTCAGGCAAAGGAAAAAGTACTTCTGAATAAATAAGCAGCTCACATGCATGTTTGAAAAAAGGGTGGTTTTTTTCAAAAATATATGTGTGTGTGTGTGTGTGTGTGTGTGTGTGTGTGTGAGAGAGAGAGAGAGAGAGAGAGAGAGAGAGAGAGAGAGAGAGAGAGAGAGAGAGATGCCTCTGCTGCTTCAAAATCCAGCAATTACTGAGTTTCTCCATAGTTCTTCAGTCTGCTTTTTAAAAAAAAGTTTAATGCTGTTCCATAATAGCATTAAACATGTATCCAAAAGAAGCCTGACTATCAGATGCTAGTTGGAATCAGATAATTCCTTAAACAAAACTCACAAAGCCTGAGATTTAAGGTTAGCAGAAAGTAGAGAAAAACTTTTTTGCTGACTGATAGGTTATTGTCATAAGAACATAGGGCAACTGATAATGAAGGTACCTATCATTTTTGCATTTGGCAACTCCGTAATTGTTAATTATTTTCCTTTTCAGAATTCAACAGTGGTGGCAAGGGCTCAGAATTTCCATAATGTGGATATTTTCAGAACCAAAGTGGTCACAGCAATAGTGTAGGCCTTACCTTCTGCAAATATTTTTCATGTGGCATCTTTTGGACACGCTTAATTGCTCGGTGCATCATTTTCTCACGAAACATATTAACATTTTCACGTTCAGCAGCTCCCGATCCATCTGAAGCCACAAGCACATAAATGCTTTCCTCAGCTCGAGCTCTTCCACGAGCCTGGAAGCAAGAAACTACAATAAAATACAAGGAACTCACATGTAGGAGCTGGGTGGTATTCTTCTCTTTCTCTGGAAGAGTTAAAGAGCTTTGCTGGCTATGAATCTTAATTCCAACATTTATTTGTTGTATACTTTCAGAAACTAGCAACCATCAAGACAACTGAAAACGTCTTTCAGTAGTTGGCACATAGAATCTTAATTAATTAGATTTAGTTACTGCGGCTAATAAAATTTGAGGAGCAGCATGGTGTCCTAGTGGTGAAGACTCTTGTCTCCCACTGAGAAGGTTGAGAGTTCAATCCTAGGTAGCAGCAGATGTTTCTTTCTTAGGGTGCAAAAAGAAAATATTTGCTGCAAACTCCACGTAGGTGTCAGGAAGGGCATCCGGCCAATAAATGCTCAGCTCCATCCAGATATCTCAACTCTACCCCCAAATTAAGGCATTACAAGGTTGTAAAAAGGGAGTTTTTTTACTCTTGCTAATAAAATTTAAAATCTACTTTAAAATTTATTTAAATAGTAGTTGAACTATGGCAGT
>NW_015407294.1:0-2359 GCF_001527695.2 Protobothrops mucrosquamatus
GAGAGGGAGAGGGAGAAGAGGAAGATATGGATGTTGGGAGTGGAAGATGGTGGTTTATTAATTTATATGCTGCCCATCTCACAGTCAAGGACTCTTTTTGTGTTTTGATTTAAGGGGAAAGCACAGACCAAGGTCTTTGTAAAGCCTCCTGGTCCTCCAGTTCCTGTGACAACTGATAAAAGTGGTTCTGTTGTTATCTCTGTTCATGCCAAACCAGGATCTAAACAAAATGCTGTAACAGGTAAGCTAGAGCATAAGTACCTATGCAACACTGATAGGGCTTTTGATAGACGTTTTGATAGACCCTATGCCCCAGCAAGGCTTCCTCAGTGAAATGATTTGAGAATGAAAGTTGTCTTGCAGTACTTGTAGTCTACGTATGATTTGAACTCAGGGCAATTGGTTGGAGACTGCACTTCTTAGAAACCAGGGAAGTGTCTGTAGCCATTTTTTTTGTTTGTGTCCTGGGATATTGGTGTTGTGATTGACCACATAGATCTTAGCAAATGTTCTGTAGACACTCCCCATAATGTGTTATTAAAATTCCAAATGTATCTGCTAATCCAAGAGTTTCAACCTTAGCAACTTTAACTGATGGCTGAGAAATTCTGGGAGTTGAAATTCACATATCTTAAAAGTTGCCCTGGTTGAAAAACACTGCACTAATTTGAAAAGGTATGGAGACCCTTGTAGTGATCCATCTTTCAGCACTCAACAGTTTTTTTCCAGATCTGTCTAGTGGCTTGTCCCCTTGAATAGTAAAAGACAGCAGTGTAGAGCAGAAGGGAAAGTATGCTATTCCTGAACCATGCCAAGTTCTAGAACAGATAGAAACATGCTAAAAAAAAAAGTCTTGTCCCCTGCAGAAGGAAATATACAGATCTAAACAAAATGCATTCCAATGGTAAATGCTCCCAATGGGAAGAAACTAATCCAAACAGTTTGGAAAAGTGTCAAGCCTTTTGCTTACTGCATAAATAGCTAGAGAAGAGGATTTTTTCACTCTGCTTCAGATCATAGAAACTCTTGAAGTGTTGATGTTGGTCTTTATTTACGGGAGGCATTTAAGAGAGTGGGTTAAGAGAAGCTTCAACTTGGCTACTCCATAGCTATGGCTATAAATCTCTTATCTAAGCTAATGTTGACATTACATACAGGGGAGAGATTCCACAGAGGCGGTTTTAGGGCATGAGTTTAACAGAAATGATGGCTACATCCCAAAATACTTGTTGCAGATCTGACCACCGATGCGGTAAGTGTGGCCATCGCAGCCCCTCCATCCGAAGGGGAAGCCAACGCAGAGCTCTGTCGTTATCTTTCTAAAGTCCTTGAAATCAAGAAGAATGATGTCGTACTGGAGAAGGTACGGTGTCTTCTCTCCTTTGCGTAATTCAACCTGGGTTTTTGAATCTTTCCCTTGTGCGCAAACGGGAAAAGAATCCATTTAGGAATCCCTAAACCTCTCTTGCTTGTGTTTTAAAACAGGGGAGTAAATCACGAGAAAAAGTGGTGAAAATTTTGGCCCCGCTGACTCCAGAGGACGTTTTAGAGAAGCTGAGGAAAGAGAGTTCCAGCTGAAGCTACGCGTGACCAAAGTCTTAACAAGTGGTTTGATGCAAAGGACGACTACCTTTAGGTATATGGGAGCTCACAAATACAAGTGGTGGAGAATCCAACAAGAAATCTGTAGACAGCTATAAAGCTTAATTTAAGATATTTTTTAAAAAAAGGGTTCGGTTATTTTAGCGTCATGATAACAAGGCGCAGAGTTATTTGAAAGAGCTTCGTCAGTCCCATCATGACATGTTTTTCAAGTCGGTTCTTTTGGAGTATGTTTGTTTAGCTCAGGGGTAGGCAACCTTGGCTCTTTTATGACTCGTGGACTTCAACTCCCAGAGTTCCTGAGCCAGCCAAGCACCAAGAAGAAGTGGGCCGGCTGGGTGGGGCTGTCAGTGCCCGAGGGGAGTAAGACATCCCCCCAAAATAAGACCTGGTGCCTCTTTTGAGGCCCCCCCCCCCAAAATAAAAAAATAAGACCCGGTCTTATTATCAGGGAAACATGGTATTTATCTACACACATTTGCAAGTTTTCAAACTGCTAGATTAGCAGGAACTGGGGCAAGGACGGGGGGCAAGGACGGGGAGCTCACCCCAAAACATGGAGGTCCCGAAATGGAGACATTTGGAGTCCCTTAAATCTCTCCTTCTCATCATGTTGGGTTTTTTTATTTTGTTTTTGGCTTGATGCTAGACAAAAATGCCTCGTTCCTGTGCCATGTTTTAAAATAAAACCGGCTGATATTTTTGTCAGTTGGATTTTATGATTTTTTAATCTCGTTTATTTTATTCCCATTGATGG
>NW_015407295.1:0-1268 GCF_001527695.2 Protobothrops mucrosquamatus
ATTTTGGATGCTGTGATACGTTGGAAAATGTATTCCGTAGCTGGAGGCAGTTTCATGGCACCATTCTGTGCCTGACAGATCTGCACGGAAGGTACCCATCATGACAGTTTCTAACAAAAACTCGCATTCACCATCCTTTGCCAGGAGCCCGTTTTACATTCTTCTTCCTCTGGGGGGGTCTTTCTTTTTCCCTTCCCCTCATTTATGTGCTGTATATTAGTGTTAGTGTTTCATCTTGTTTTTTTTTCCCATGGTTTTTACACAGGGAAGGGCAGGAAGGAAACATGCTTCAAACATAAGCATGTTTGGAAAAAAAAGTGGATTGCAAAGAATTACAGTGCGTAACAAATTGGAGCCTTATAGAATCCAGATGTGGCCAAATGAAAAGTTAATCTATTTGACACACCTGCATTAAGCATTATCTCAAATTCAAGCTCCTATTTAATTTTAGATCTTCACAGACATATTTATTAAGAGCTGCAATGTAGTAAATTTCAGTGGAGTAGAGATTATTATCCAGAAAGAATCAAAAACAGAAAGGATGCACTCTGGCATTTTGATGTTTTTATGGTTGGGTTTTTATTTTATTTTATTTTTTGGATGCACAATAACAAACTGAATTTCTGTTGTTTCACACTCTTGATTTACTTATACCTTTTCATATTCTTCTATTATCTATATCCTGTCACTTCATCATCCATTTATTTTCATTTAATGCAGTGTTTCTTAACCTTGCCCACTTTAAGATGTGCGGACTTCGACTCCCAGAATTCCCCAGCCAGCCGTTGAGAAACACTGATTTAATGCAACATAAATTTATCTTTATGGAAGTCATGTGTACAATTTAGGGAATTTTTCTCTCACATTCCCCGCTCAGATTCCATCATCATGTAGTACTGACATTTGATAAAAGGTCTCTTTTTTCCTGACATCTGTTTGCCATCTCTAAGTCAGATGCAAAGGAATAAAAATCCTAATCAAACTGCAATTCAAAAAGCACTTTCTAGTAGGACTGTTTTTGATCATAAAAGGGTATTCTATCCCGTTTTTCTTCTGAGGAGGGTTTACAACTGATCTGTTGCATAATAAACCTATTCACACACTGTTATTTTGTATTTTTATACAGTTACCGTATATACTCGAGTATAAGTCGACCCGACTATAAGCCGAGGGACCGATTTTCCCACAGAGAACTGGGAAAAATTGGTGACCCACGCATAAGCCGAGGGGGCATTTTGGCTGTTCCTCCCTGGCCGCCGCCCCACCCC
>NW_015407295.1:10740-13098 GCF_001527695.2 Protobothrops mucrosquamatus
ATTGACTGACATAGTTCAGTGAAATGGTGTGATATACCTGATTGCAATGGAGTTCAAGAACATTAAACAGATTAGAAAGTCAGTTATTATCATTTATTAAACTTGTGTGTCACCCAGTTCTCAACTGTGGGTGGCTCACAACAATCAAAGGAAGTACTTTGCAATAAAATCAATAATATATAATCTAAACTACTGAAACGGTTATCTTAAAATAACAAAAAGATCATTGGATTCCTTCTGAAAACTTTAGTGCTTTTCTATAGAAATACGATTAGATCACGTTCTTTAATTTTATCTACTGATAAATTTCCTAAACTTCATTACCTTTGATATGATGAATGTAGACATGGATAAAATTAGCAACATAATAGCTTCAGTCACACCAGACTAATAAACTCTTGCAAGTTGCAGACAACCATTGCAGCTGTTTACAAGAATCATGACAACATTGCAGTTTTCACCTTAAAATGTTTCAGAAGAACTGGAGCTGTCTTTAGGTTAGAATGTTATTTTAGAGCCCAGTGCGAAATATTAAGGAAGGGTGGACATGCTCCAAACTATTGGCGGAAATGCCCACTGCTTTATAGCAGTCAGAGCTGATTTGTAGCTTCATGTGAGGATTTTATAAACAAACAAATAAATAAAATATTTCAATGACAGTTACACAAGATGTTTGAACTTTTGAAGATCCTTTGACTGACATATTGGTCAAAGCTCTTTTTTATTGTTTTTAAAGCAAGCGTTCTTTAAAAGTTCTGTCATCTTGTATACTGAGTCAAGGAGATAGCTTGGACTAGCTCAGTGGTTCTCAACCTTTTTAATGCCGCGACCCCCAACCGGTCGTAAGTCGAGGACTAAACCGGTCGTAAGTCGAGGACTAAACCGGTCGTAAGTCGAGGACTAAACTGGTCGTAAGTCGAGGACTAAACCGGTCGTAAGTCGAGGACTACCCAATCGGTCGTAAGTCGAGGACTTTCCCTGCCCGGGAGCGCCGCACATGCGTGGTTCCGTCCCCTGCGCCAGCCGAGGCGTAGCTGGCAAGCGGCAGAGACGGAGCAGGCCAACCACCAGCTGGCCCAGCCCAAGGGAGGTAAGGCACCCGCCAGAAAAGGGAAAAAAAATGGCGGACAGCCTTGCTTGGCGACGCCCGTGAAATGGTCAATCGACCCCAAATGGGGTCGCGACCCATAGGTTGAGAACCGCTGGACTAGCTGAAGCTAGTATATAAAGAAAGATTTGCTGAATGCTGAAAAAAATGAAGGAATATAAATGAATGAATATTAAATCTGAAATACTGAATGCTCCAAAAGAAGTCCTTTTAAATAACCTCTGAATGAAGGTTGCGATGAACTAAGAACTATACAGATAGTCCTCAATTTATAACTGTTCATTTAACAACTATTACAATGGGCTCAGAAAAAGTGACCTACAACCCAAAGTTGAAGACTGTCACACCACCTGGCCTGTATTTACAACAGTTGAAACATCTTGCAGTCATGTGATCATTGTAATCTACTCAGCAGGCTTCCAAAAGCAAAGTTAATTGTGGAAGCCAGATTCACTTAACAACCATATGATATTCTTAACAGCCATGGTAAAAGTAGTCATAAATTGGGTCATGTGATCACTTGCTTAACAATTGCATAACTTAGTGACCAAAGTTCGAGTCCCAATTGTGTCTGTAAGTCAATGAAGTCTGATGATATGAAGTCTTCATTGTTGTGGTGTTTCAAATTGGATTTTGATTTTGATTTATTATTTTATTTATTTTTATTTGTTCCTCTCAAACTTGTCCAAAAAGTTAAATCCAAATGAAAAAATTTACAATAAAGTGCATAACATTAATCAAATTTCACCTTGATGCACAATAGACTTTGCAAAATGAATGCAATGCATTAATTACTTACCGTACTATCCATTTCCTTTCATTTTAATTTCATATGGCATCGGACCCGGATATCTTCGAGACCGCCTCCTGCCGCAGATTACCCCCCATCGACCTGTACGCTCCCACAGAGTGGGTCTCCTCAGGGTGCCGTCAGCCAGACAGTGCTGGCTGGCGACCCCAAGGGGGAGGGCCTTCTCTGTGGGAGCTCCCACCCTCTGGAACGAACTGCCCCCAGAGATCAGGGTGATCCCTGATCTCCCTTCCTTCCGCTGCGCCCTTAAGACATGGTTATTCCAGCTTGCGGGACTGGCCTAGGGGAAACTTTTAGAGGGGGTTTTAATTATATTTTAATTTGACCAAATTCAAATATTTCCCTTTTAACTAATTTTTAAATTTGTAGTGTTATTTTTGTATTTTTACCTGATTGTCAGCCGCCCTGAGTCCGCAAGGAGAAGGGCGGGATATAAATT
>NW_015407296.1:0-2358 GCF_001527695.2 Protobothrops mucrosquamatus
CCTAAAGACATGGCTTTTCCAACAAGCGGGATTGGCCTAGGGAATTTTAGTGGGGTTTTTAAGGGTAATTTTAACGACTAGGCCTTTACAAATATTTTCTTTTAATCTGGTTTTAATATTGATATTTGTTGTAATGTTGTTTTATAAGGCTGTCAGCCGCCCTGAGTCCGGTGAGGAGAAGGGCGGGATACAAATCAAAATAATAATAATAATAATAATAAATCACAAGACCCTGGAGATGCTGCAACATTCCAGCTGATCGGTGCTTCTTCTGGGCTCAGCAGAAGTGCCAGGATCAGCACCGAGCTCCAGCTGGAGCCTCGCACTGATCCTGGTGCTTCCACTGAGTCCTGACAGCCCTGTAGTTCCAGCCATCTCTCGCTCAGGCTTGTGCGGTGCTGCCACCAGTTCAGCTCACTCCCCTCCCCTGCTACCACTTTTCTGGGATGGTCGCGTACCACCTGCCAGGTGCCAATATACTACAGGTGGTACCCATACCACTGGTTGAAAAGCCTGTTCTAGTCCAACCCCCTGCTAAAGCAGGAGAGCCTATATCATTTCAGAAAATGGCTCTCCAATCTCTTAAAAACCTCCAACAACTTCTGAAGGCAAATCGTTCCACTAATTAATGTTCTGTCAGGTAATTTCTTCTTATTTCTAGCTTGGTTCTCTGATTGATTAATATCCAACCATTGCTTCTTGTCCTGCCTACAGGTGTTTTGGAGAAAAGGTTGTCCCCTCTTCTTTGTGACAGCCCCTCAAATATTGGAATAATGCTATCATGTCACCCCTAGTTCTTCTTTTCATTAAACTGGATGTATCCAATTCCTGCAACCATTCTTCATATGTTTCAATCTCCAATCCCCTAATCATCTTTAATGCTCTTCTCTGCACTCTTTCTAGAGTCTCAACATCTTCTGTTGTATTGCAATGATCGAAACTGGATGCAATATTCCAAATGAGCTGTTCTTTTAACTGATATCAGGTGACCTTGCAAGTGACTGTTTCCAAAACTCTCTCCTGAAACTTAATTGGTCTGTGAACTAATCATTATAGTTATGGAACATGAGTGGGATTCTGGAAGTCGTATGGGAGACCCAATATCTCTTGGCATTATCCCTACATAATGGCTATGTTCCCACAAAATGCTCTTCTAAGCTAAACTGAGTTTGTGGTTCAGTATTTTGTAGGCACCTAGTTATGTTCTTAGCATGCTGTGTGAACCAAGCCATCGCTTTAAGACATTGTTTGATTTATTTGGGCATAGCAGAAGGATTGTTTCATTGAGGCAGGTTTAGCTTTCTTCTGCTAAAGAGCAACTATCTTACTCCAGCATCTGGTTTCTCCGTAGCCAACCAGATGCCTCTACAGTGCTCAAAAGCAGAAAATGGAAACGTAGCTCTCCTATCATTATTCTCCCACAGCTGGTGTTGAGAGATAAGCTATTCCCAACCCATACACAGCATCGTGTGTTCAAGATCTTTGCTTCGTGAATGTATCCCATCCTTTTTTAAGGCCATCCAAATTAGTTGCCATTGCCACAACTTGTGGTATTAAACTACACAGGTTAATTACCACCTGCCAGGTGCCAATGTACCACAGGTGCCAATGTACCACCAGCCAGGTGCCAATGTACCACAGATTGTGCCAAGAATTAATTTTGTTTGCCTGTCCTAAATCTTCTGCCAAAACTTTTCATTGGGCAACCCCTGACAGCATGACATCACAAAGCACTTTGCCTTCCCGTCAAAGTGGTACCTATTTATCTGCTTGCATTTGCACGCTTTTGAACCACTAAATAGGCAGGAGCTGGGGCGAGGAATGGAAGCTCACCCCATGGCATGGAGCTCGGGTATCAAACCTGGGCTGTCAGCTTTCCAAGTGACAAACCCAGTATCTTAACCATTGAGGCACTACACTGTCCACTTTAAAGCATAGAGAAGATTATATTCTCATTTGGCACGAAAAGGTAAGTACAGCCCTTAAGCTGTCAGAGCAGAGATATACAGATGTTACATTATGGCATTTCCCCTTGTATGAAATTTTCCATGAAAAACTGGTTCTCTGTGTAGACGCTGCCTTCGAAAGTCTATTCTAGGCCTGGGCCTCTGAGGCCCAGAACAGACTTCTGGAAGTGGCATCCATGCACTTCCAGTGGGCCATTCTGGGCCTGGGAGGCCTCCTCCAGGCCTCTGAGGCTCAGAATGGACTTGCTGGAAGTAGCATCCATGCACTTCCGGCAGTCCATTCTGGGCCTTGCGAAAAAGGGCTAGAGCTTCAGCTAGTTCACCAAAGTCAACAAAAAATTAGCTACCAGTTCTGCCAAACCAGTGTGTACTGGCTAAATCCCACCACTGA
>NW_015407297.1:0-2358 GCF_001527695.2 Protobothrops mucrosquamatus
ACTGAACATTTAATTTGGGGCCCACAATTGATGGAGGTGGGGGTACTTTGTCATTCAGAGTCTTTCTTTTCGTATTTCTACCCTTAAAAATAGACAACAAAAATTTGGGCCTACATCTTGTATGAAGTTACTAGATTTCTCGAAGATGTTGGCACTGAATTGCTCCAGATCTCAAACATTGCCAGATTTCTAGATCTCAGACATTGCCATTCCTGATTTGTATAAAATATTGTAATTGTAGATAGGAGAAATAACATTTATGTAACTAGATCAGCATGACTTTAGTAGTGTTGCCCTTTTCATCATTCCATTTGTGATATTTTTGCCATTGGAAGCAGTTTGGGGGGAGGGAGGCATTTGTTAAATGAACATTCCTAATTTTTACCAATTTCTCAGTTGGGTAAGGTTTGCTGGACAGGCCTCTTGAATTATTTTGTGGAAAAGTTCACTAAATCTGTTATTCTTCCTCATCAAACTCCAGCAGTCAGTCCTACTGTGATTTACAATGGGCATAATTAGGATACCATTTTATCCTAAAATAAGAAAGTTAAGCTTTTGTTAAAAAAAAAAAAAGATTTGAACTGTACAATATCAATTTCTATAAACTTCGTCATATTTCAGCCCCTCAGTTCTCAAGATTGCCTGCAAAATTTATCCCATTTTGCTAAACAAAATTGAACTGTATAAGTATTTATATTTTTTACATGCTAGGTTGTAGAAGAACAAACACCTTGATGCACTCTTACTCCAGAGCTGATTGAGACTTTTCAAAAGCCCCAGGCAGCTTTGTTATTTTTCATTCAGAAGATAGATATGCCTTCTTTAATAAACCATCTACCTTTTTTAAAAAAAACAACAACTAATTTCTAGGTGTCCTGAAGGAGAGGTGATTGTGGAACACTGCAATGCTACAACAGACACGATATGCGGACTACCACATGCAGGTTAATATCATAACTTCAAATGATCATAGACCAAACTGTCGTAAGTCGAGGACTACCTGTATTTTTATTTAATGATAGTTTAGCATTGAACTATAACTCAAACAATGGGGAAGCTGCAGAAACCAGCTTCAAGTGATTTTGTTTTGCAGTTGTCCATGCTGAAGGAGGGGCAGTTCACACAGGACAGGAGAAATGTGAGGTCCTCACCTAACCGGTGTGCAGTCCTAGGCTAACCATTGCAGCCTGGACAGATGTCATTAAACGGAAGGGTCAATGTTTCACTGAAGGACTTCTTTACTAATGAAAATTCCAGCCCCAATTAGGGTCATAACCCAAACACTACCTGTAGTCTGTTTTGAAAAAAATACCAGGCTGAGAGGCTTCTTAATCTGGTACATGAAAAGAGTTATAACTAGAATATTTTTCTTTCCCAGAATTAGTACATTAGTACTGTTTTGCTTGTTTGGAGTAAGGAAACTGATTTCTTTTTGGAGTTAAACTCCAGTCAGCCTTAATATGATCAACAGCAAAAGATTATGGGAATTGGAGTCAAATCATTTGGAGGGCAACAAATTATCTCCTGAATGGATGTGGGCATGTGTATGGAGAGGCATGCATTCTCTTCCTTTGCCTTGAAACAAAAATCCTGGGAGAAGTGACAGAGACTGTAGCTTGTGTCTTTGCCAGTTCCCTGCACTCCAGAAATGAAAGCCATTTTTATTATCGGAGAATAATTTATTAGTTTCTCTAAAGCACTGGCTAATTTTGTTCCCTAAAGCAGTTGCCTGGATTTGCTCATTATGTTAAATTATAATTTGCCAAATTATGTTTCACTGAATAAACAAGAATGTATTGGGTGCATGCAACGTGCTTATTTTATTTATTTATTTATTTATTTTGATTTATATCCCGCCCTTCTCCCGACGGGACTCAGGGCGGCTCACAACATATTAAAAACATAGACACGCCTACAACCCCACCGAAATAAAACCAATTAAAACCAAATATTTAGAGTTGTATTATTTAAAAAATTACACCTAAAATAAACCCAATTTAAAATCCTCCCTAGGCCAGGCCCGCTTGCTGAAAAAGCCATGTCTTGAGGGCGCGGCGGAAAGTAAGGAGATCCGGAATCGTCCGGATCCCGGGGGGTAGTTCGTTCCAGAGGGTGGGGGCACCCACAGAGAAGGCCCTCCCCCTGGGGGTCGCCAGCCAACACTGCTTGGCCGACGGCACCCTGAGGAGACCCACTCTGTGGGAGCGTACCGGTCTATGGGAGGGAATCTGTGGCAGAAGGCGGTCTCGGAGATAACCAGGTCCGATGCCATGGAGCGCTTTAAAGGTGGTAACTAACACCTTAAAGCGCACCCGGAAGGCCACTGGCAACCAGTGCAGCTCGCGCAACAGCGGTGTT
>NW_015407298.1:0-2358 GCF_001527695.2 Protobothrops mucrosquamatus
TTTCTGAAATAGTATAGGGTTTCCTGCCTGAGCACGTAGGACTAGAAGACCTCCAAGAACCTTGGTGCTGTTGTTGTTTTTAATTATTATTATTGTTGTTAAATATTTTTACAAAATTAACATTATCTTCTATCATTTGATTTTAAGTTTGAAATGTTTTAAATATTTCTTTTGCTATATATGATTACACATTTTCATTGTATGTAGTTTTTTGATGCAAAGAACCGAGATTTTTAAATAACAATGTATTTGAATGAGTATTTTCTTTTTATTGTTCAGCCTATGTATAAGTTGCTTATATTTATAAAATTGTTTATATATATCCATCCCATCCCACATTCTGAGCCCTGTAAGTATCTGGACTTGAATTATATTTCAGCAAACAGCTGGAAAACATTGAAATGGAAAGGAAAAATTCATAAAATATGCAAGCATAAATAGGGAAAAAAGGAATCAACATAACAAACATTTTCTTTTGGTGATCACTGCCCGAGTTCTGTCTGAGATAAAGATAATCAAGAGACAAGACTAATTTCCATTTCCTGCCCCAAGTGAATAGAGTCAGAGGCAAGATTCATAATTCAAAACAACTACATTACAAATATGTCTTAGTCACTCATTTTCAGGGTTCTCATAAAAAATAAGTGCAAAATACCTATAGGCAGAGTTTCCTCTTCCATCTTCGGAGATATCGGTATTATTAATTCTTGCTGTAGAAAAACATGCAGGAACAAGACATTCATATTTTAAAAATTTGTAACAGATTTTTAAAAATGTATGCTTTATACAAGTTGGCTTATCAACCTGCATGTTAACCTTTTTATGTTAACCTTTTTATGCATTTTAATATATCCATTCACAATCTTACTCTTTACTTTTGTCAATCCTGTGTATATTTCACTGGAATCAAGTCCCATCAAATAGTGGAGCTTGCTTCTGTCTGAACCCTTGTTCCTTAAAATACCCCAAAAGTTTCTTCTTTATAAATAAGCAATATTTTCTGTTGCATTTATGAGATATTTGAATTTTGTATCTTACTTCTAAGATAATCATTGTACTCATCATTCTCATACTGGGTCTAAAAATGTTTTTTCTCCCCAATCCTATCTTTATGTTGTCCCACAGAATTTAATTTTATTTCCTTACTGCATGTTATTGCATAATAATGAACAGCTTTAAAGGCAAAAGATAATTCAAGTTACTGAATAGTCCTCACCCTATGGTCCCTAAATGTCATCTAATTCATTGGAATATACTTCTAACTAGATGCAGTATTGTAAATTATTATTAGAGCTGTGCAAAGGATCTGAAGGACACTTTTCAAACCATGTGGTACAAGAAAAGCATCCACCCCTAAACAACCATGCACTCTGAAAAATCTGGTCCGGCTGTTTCCAGTCTTTTTTAGAATAGAATAGAATTCTTTATTGACCAAGTGTGATTGGACACACAAGGAATTTGTCTCTGGTGCAAGCTCTCAGTGCACATGCAAGCAAGAAGTGATAAATTATGAACCTAATCATAAAATATCATAACATAATCATAAAATATTTCCTATATCACTTATGTACATATGCTGGACCCAACAGATAACTTTCCCAGCAAAATAAAACAACTCTTCATTTGCAAAACCCTAGGAGCTATGTTGAACATTTGGAAAATGTGTGTGCCTCAAATGACCAAGTGCCACGCTTCCTTTGTGCCAATGCATTGAAAATTTGTTGTAAAGCCCCAGTAATGATCAACAGCATTTACTTTTCATTAGGACATATTCCTATGATAGCTGCTGATACAACATATTCTCATCTTTAGAAACTGCTCAGCAACGTATAATTTTCTGGAATACAATACAAATTCATTAATTTTTCCTGGACATTTAGCTACAAAGGACCCATTAAAAGATGAGGTTACTCTCCTTCATTGCATCAGTACATGTGATAATTGTTATATTTTTATTTATAAGGACCAGTAACCAGAACTAAAATCCTCATATAAAGTTCATATTCATGCAATAGCTTCAACTTGTGTTTTACCAAGTTATGTCCAATAAAAGATTTTAATAGCTTACTAAATGATGTAAAAATAGATTCTTACAGGTAGTCTTCATTTTGACTGGTTGCTTAGCATCTGTGGTGTTTGCTTTACAACCACAGAGTTTGTAATAATAATAATAATAATAATAATAATAATAATAATAATAATAATAATAATAATAGTAAAGTTGGAAGGGACCTTGGAGGTCATCTAGTCCAACCCCCTGCTCAGGCAGGAAACCCTATACCATTTCGGACAAATGGCTGTCCAGTCTCTTCTTAAAAACTTCCAGTGTTGGAGCATTCACTGCTTCTGGAGGCAGGT
>NW_015407299.1:0-2358 GCF_001527695.2 Protobothrops mucrosquamatus
AAAGAGTACAGAGAAGAGCAACAAAGATGATTAGGGGACTGGAGGCTAAAACATATAAGGAACGGTTGCTGGAATTGGGTATGTCTAGTTTAACGAAGAGAAGGACGAGGGGGGACATGATAGCAGTATTCCAATATCTCAGGGGCTGCCACAAAGAAGAGGGAATCAAGCTATTTTCCAAAGCACCTGAAGGCAGGACAAGAAGCAACAGGTGGAAACTAACCAAAGAGAGAAGCAACCTAGAACTAAGGAGAAACTTCCTGACAGTTAGAACAATTAACCAGTGGAACAACCTGCCTTCAGAAGTGGTGAATGCTCCAACACTGGAAGTTTTTAAGAAGAGACTGGACAGTCATTTGTCCGAAATGGTATAGTTTCCTGCCTGAGCAGGGGGTTGGACTAGATGACCTCCAAGGTCCCTTCCAACTTTATCATTATTACATATTATTACATTCCAAGTTTTTTTTTTAAAAAAACTAAGAAGTTCTGTGGCTCAGAAAGTTTAAAAAAACCTGGTTTTAAAAGTTAAAACCAGAAAGGTTGTCTTTATCTTGTCTTTAAAAAAAAATTGCCATGCACGAGGATCCCCAAATTCCTATTCCGATAATGCTAAAATTTGCAAGTTCTATAAATTATGTATCCAATGGACTGAAGACTACAAAGCTGATGCAATAATAAAATGTTTTAATCCCTAAGGTGGAATACAAACAGGATATCTCCTCCCCCCTCTTGTTTTTTTTAATGACTGTTTTTTTTTTCTGTCACTGTGCTGATTCCAAATGCATTTTCATCTTTCTCTTTTCTTTCTGAACCCAACCCACCTTGAGGCTTTTTTATGGTTCGGAGTTAATTCTCATCACAAACTCATTTATTTTTCTCCTCTCACTGTGTAACTTTCAAGGTCTGAGACTGTTAAAGCTGTAATCTGGATATCAAGCAGACAAGGAAGAACTTTTTATCTCTTCCCACAATTTCTTCCTCAATTTACCTACCATTTCCAAGAAACTTATTTTCTGCACTTTACAATTCATCTGTTTACCTTAACAACTTTGACTTTTCCCACCTTGCAATAACTTCACTGCAGCTACTTACTTACTGATCACAAGTTTCATAACCATGTAGCTTTGTGGTACAAATAAAAAATAAATAAATAAAACTTGTAATATCAGCCAAGCTAAAATACTACTTTTTTAAAAAAAAACAGTAATACACATGCTATTGTAAAAATGACATTCAAAATGTTAGTTTTTTTATTTAAAAAAGTCCATTAATTATAGAGAGAAAAAGAGAAATCCAGATACAGATGTTTGTAATTACTGGAAACTATATGCCTGAAGAGTCTTTAAAGCTTTAATCCATAAATAATAAAATGCGTGCTAGAAAACATCAATTTCTAAAAGCAAATATGCATCTAAGGCTTAATTCACCCTCTAGTCAATTAAAAAAACCAATGAATAAAGATGTTGGAGGTTTTCTAGTCCAACCCCCTGCTTAAGCAGGAGACCCTATACCAGGAGTGTCAAAATCGCAACGTCGCATGACATGTCGCGAGGTATCACAACTTTTTTCCATTGCCAGCAATGGAATGGGCGCAGTTTGGCCATGACACATTTGGCCTGCGGGCCGACAGTTTGACACCCCTGTCCTATACAATTTCAGACAAGAGGTTGTCCAATCTCTTCTTAAAAACCTCCAGTGATGAAACACCCACAAGCTCTAAAGGCAAGCTGTTCCATTAGTTAATTGTCCTCACTTTTAGGAAGTTTCTTTCTAATTCTAGGTTGCTTCTTTCCTTGATCAGTTTCTATCCATAGTTTCTTGTCTTGCCCTCTGGTGCTTTGGAGAATAAGTTTTCCAATGACTGACCAAATGGTCCAAATAATCTAGTGAAACTAAGATCTGTGCTAAGATCTTTAAGGGCCAAACATTTTAATCCTAATATCTATACAAATATCTAGGAAAAGAACTGAAAAGAACTGAATCTGCAGAGATTGTATGTGTTTTAAAGTCCAGAAGGAAATATCGGAAGCAATAAGACAAAACTGTACTGTAACCATTCTGTTCAATATTTATGTGAAGCCGCTGGGGGAGATCATTCGTGGCTTTGGGGTGGACTTCCATCAGTACGCTGATGACACGCAGCTGTACATTTCCACCCTAGGCCACCCCAACGATGCCCTTGACGTGATGGCCCGTTGCCTGGAGGCCGTAAGGGTCTGGATGGGGAGGAACAGACTCAGACTCAACCCTTCCAAGACCGAGTGGCTGTGGATGCCAGCGCCTCGGCATAGTCAGCTGATTCCATCGCTGACTATAGGGGGCGAAATCCTGGCCCCCTCAGAGAGGGCACGCAACCTG
>NW_015407300.1:0-2358 GCF_001527695.2 Protobothrops mucrosquamatus
GTCCCCTTAAGATAAGTAAGTCCTTATAAACAATTCCCTCTAGTTTAACTCCCCTTGTAATTCCTTGTATTGCATGTTCCGGAATAGCCCACATTGGGATTTTAAAACTTAACTTATAATAATACTTTTTCCAAACTCTCAAAAGTGCAGTTCTCAAAATATGAGACCTAAAAACATGATCATCTTTCTTATCAAAAAAATAAATAAGCATGCCATCCATAAATTAAATCCCAACCTTCAAGAATCAATATATCTCTATTAGTTAAGTTAATCCAATCACTAATCCAAGTTAAAACCACCGCATCATAATATAATTTTAAATTTGGAGCTTTAAGTCCCCCTCTTTCCCTTGCATCTTGCAAAATTTAAAATTTAACCCTTGGTTTTTTTCCTTGCCAAATAAACCTGTTGACACCTCTTTGCCACTCTTCCAAATTTAAATCCTTTTTTAAAATAGGTATCATCTGAAACAAAAAAAAAATTAAGAAGAACATTCATTTTAACCACTGAAATTCTCCCCAATAATGATAACTGTAACTTTTTCCACTTATTTAAATCCTTTTGAACTTTTATCCATAACTTATCATAATTATTTTTATACAATTTAACATTAGAGACAGTAATATAAACACCCAAATATTTCACCTTTTTCACTATTTCAAAACCAGTTAGGTTACTTAAAGTCTCTTTATCTTTCAAAAGCATATTTTTAGATAATATTTAGTCTTATTATTATTTACTTTAAATCCCGAAACTTTCCCATACTGTATCAAAATCTGTATCAAGTTTCTTGCTGAATCTATCGGTTGCGATAAGGTAAAAACCAAGTCATCAGCAAAAGCTCTAAGCTTGTAGTCATTCTTGCCCAAAGTTATTCCTTTTATGCTCGATGATTCGCGAACCTGGAATAGTAAAATCTCCAAGGTCAATATAAACAATAAAGGTGATAATGGGCATCCTTGCCTTGTACCTTTCTCAATTTTAATTAAGTCTGTCAATCCTCCGTTTACTACCACTTGCGCTGATTGTTGTTGGTAAATAGCCTTTAACGCTGATAGAAATCTGTCCCCAAAATTCATTTTATCCACCATTCATAATAAAAATTGCCAGTCCAGCTTGTCAAAGGCCTTTTCAGCATCCAGGAAGATAAGAGCCGCCGGGATTTGATTATTTTTATACAGATATTCCAACAAATTTACAATTTGTCTGACATTATTCTTCATATATCTACCATTTATAAATCCAGACTGATCCACATGAATAATCCGTTTCAATACTTGCATTAGTCTATTAGCCAGGATTTTTGCAAAAATCTTATAATCCGTATTCAATAAAGATATTGGCCTATAATTTTTAGGCTGAGTCAAATCTTGATCCTCTTTTGGTATAAGTGAAATAAATGCACACCTCAAGATGGTGGTACTTCTTCTCCTAACAAAATACTGTTAAAAAGACATCTCAAGGGTTCTAACATTTCTTCAGACAACATTTTATAATAAATTGCCATTAGCCCATCTGTACCAGGGGCCTTACCAACCTTCAATTGTTTAATTGCCTCTATGATCTCATCCAGCACAATCGGACAATTCATCATTCCTTTTTGATCATCTGAAAGTCTAAGAAAATTTACTTGTTGGAGATAACTATCTATTTCAGAAGTTTGTATATTCTCAGAGGCATATAATTTTGAAAAGTATTCCGAAAAAGACTTTTTAATCAAATCTTGCTGGAAGACCTCTTTATCTTTGTAATTTATTTTCTCAATAATTCTTTGTTTTTGTTTCTTTCGTAATTGATAAGCTAACCACCTTCCAGGTTTGTCTGCGTTACATAATGTATTATGTTTCATGTATCTCAGGTTAACTGCCATTTGATTGGCCAATAACATGTTAAATTGTTCTTTCAGCATTGCAATAGATACCTTTAAATTATTATCCATTGGATTTAAGGACAAAGCTCTCTCTTTTATTTTTATCTCTTGTTCCAGATCCCTATGCCTTTGTAACTGCTTTCACCTATGAGCAGTATTCATTGAAATTAGAGCACCTCTCATGAATGCTTTGCTTGCATCCCATACCATTGATATCGAAGTGCCTTTATTCATATTCAACATAAAAAAGTCTTTTAAGTGATCTTTAAGTTTCTGTACATTAGTTTCCTATTTTAATAAATTCTCATTTAATCTCCAAGTCCTTTTACTTCCACCATCAATTAAAAATTCCATCCATACAGGACTATGATCTGATAAGGTCCTAGGAAAAATCTTCACTTTTTTAACCTTAGGGATTAAGTCACTAGTAATCAAAATAAAATCAATTCTAGAATGAGATTGATGTCTATCTGAAAAAAAAGTAAAAT
>NW_015407301.1:0-2357 GCF_001527695.2 Protobothrops mucrosquamatus
CCTAACCCTAACCCTAACCCTAACCCCCTAACCCTAACCCTAACCCTAACCCTAACCCCCTAACCCTAACCCCCTAACCCCCTAACCCTAACCCTAACCCTAACCCTGCATGTGCGCAGACGAAAGAACACACCAAAGGATTGGTGTTGAAAGATGGCGGGGGGGTTGTAGGAAAATCACCATGAAGATTGAGAGTGAGGAGAGACAACAGGGAGGTGAGCACGAAAGGGGGGGCACCCCTGCACCCTCTACGCTCCCCCGCTGGATGAAGGGTGGGGAGGGGGAGGTGATTGACATCTTAGCACGAGCGAAGGAAAGATTGAACTGGAGAGTTGTGGCTGGGAAGGGAGCAGTGAGGAAAGAATGGGAAGTGGATTGGGGAAACAACGGAGAACCTGTTACGGAGATCGAGAGTGGGGGGAGGCAACAGAAAGAGGGATGCGCAGGAGGGAACATCCCCAAACCCCCAACAGCCTCGCGCCTGAGAAAGAGTGGGGAGGAAGGGACCAGCACTCTCTCGCGCCTGAGAAAGGGTGGGGAGGAAGAGACCAGCACTCACGTGCACACGGAGGAAAGATCGAACGGGGGAATGGAGGTTAGAAAGGGCGAGGAGAGGAGGGCAGGATCAGGGAGCTGTGAGGGAGAGAATACCTTCGCACCCCCAATGGCCCCCCACCAGAGGAAAGAGGGAGAGGAGTAAACCGACACCCATACGTGCATGGAGGAGAGATCTAACCGGAGAGCTGAGGCCAGAAAGGGAGAGGAGAGGAGGGAATGGGAAAGATCGTGGAAAGGCGATACGGAGATCAAGAATGGGGGGAACGCACGGCAGGAAGGTAACCATGTAGGAGGGAATATCCCCACGCCAGGGGAACAACAGGAGAGGGTTAATGAAAAGGGGAGGAGTGGGCACGAGGAGGATGAGAAGGAGGGAGTGATGAGAGTGGTGGGAGTACGAG
The DNA here is from genome assembly GCF_001527695.2 of Protobothrops mucrosquamatus. Lineage (NCBI taxonomy): Eukaryota > Metazoa > Chordata > Lepidosauria > Squamata > Viperidae > Protobothrops > Protobothrops mucrosquamatus. Next base: position 960 of record NW_015407301.1, read on the forward strand.
TGGTGAATGAGTTAGATAGTACCATGGGAAAGAAGGAAGAGAGGAAGAAGGTGAGATCGCAGGTAACTGGAAAGAGGAAAGGAGGTAGCAAACAGCAAAATGATGCCCTGTATGGAGGGATGCCTCCTCCCCCCTCCCCTGACGAGCAAATAAGGCAAGAAAAGAAAACGGGTGGGAAAGAGAAGGTCAGGAGCGTAGCAGTATGCGGAAGAACGACTAAGAGTTTAACGCAAGAGGATTATCGGGGCCCGGTCACAAGATCTAGGAGCTGGGTGCAAAAGGCACCGCTCCTATAAAAACAGCTACCCCACTGATGGCTAGTCACCCTGACGAAGCCGGCAGGAGTGTTTTTTGATGCACCCTGTCGGCCCAAATATGGGAGAAAGAAATCTTTTGCCTGTATCAAAAAACACTCAAGGTAATTCTCCTCCCCTGCCTCTTCCCTCCCTGACACAGCTTACAAAGTGAGAAAGAGCCTGTGGCCTAGAGGTTAACAAAGCTGCTTAACGTTCAAGCTGCCCAGGTTCGAATCTCAGAAGGGTATGTTTGGCTGATGAGAGCTAAAAAGCTAAAAATAGCTATTCCATTATCCCTTAATTCTTTTTTAGCAATCCAAATTTTAATATATATATTAAAGAGACAGCCAGCTTTTTAATGTATATTTTTATAAAAGCACAAATACCAGAAGAAGACAAGCTTCAGGCTGTAAGGAATTGCATAGTATAATAGCAGATACAATAAATGTCTCTTCCAACAAACAAACAATCAGCCTCATTTCAGAGTGAGAAAACAAGAAGGAAAAATCTACTTTAGCTTTCTTATGAGACAAGGAAATTCATACCACATTGGTGCTCTTTCAGTAACTTTGATTCTAAGCTACTTTTAAAACTAGAAAGAAAATAATAACAAAGTCTTATAAAAAAAATCTATTGCCTCATCTATTCTGTGATATCTTTAAATCCATATTTTTGCTTTTAAAAATAATTTTGCTTTCTGAATACATCTTTCAGTCTCATCTTTATTATGTACTGTTTTAGAATTGCAGATCATACAGCAGGAGAGAATATATGTAGCTCAGGGTCGAATTATGGATCCTTGGTGCTGTCTGGACTTGCTTGCAAATGTTTCATTGCACAATTAAGTGACATTGTCAGCATGATGCTACATAGTCAAGTAATGAGACATTTGCAAGTAAACAGAGAGGTCCCAGAAGTCTTGAAATCATACAGCCTACCAAAGGATTATTCCAATAGGAAAGAGATAGTCAGACCTTCCAAAATATATAGCTGAAGTTTACTAAATCATACATTATGCAAACTAAGTCTAAAGAATGTGGTATTCATATATCTCACCTAGAGAGATACATTAATCCAACATTTTATCTTACGAGGGTAATTT
>NW_015407302.1:0-2357 GCF_001527695.2 Protobothrops mucrosquamatus
TTACCTGATACAGGGGAGGTGTAAAAATTCTTCATTGGACAGAATGTAATACGAAGTGGCTTTCCATGTACACACATCATGAGCCAGCTGGGAAGCAGTTTCTAAAGCAAAATGCATTTTCCTGAACAACTCAACAAGAGGGGCTTTGTTCATGCTTATCTCCCTTCTGAAGTACTTACCTTTCAAAGGATTGGGACAGTCCTAGTCAACAGCCACAAGAGCCAGTTCTGTGGTTAAGGCAGGAGACATGAATGTGGTCTCATCTTAAACATGAAGTGAGCTGAATGACTTTGGGTTAGTCACTCTGTTTCAGCCCTGAGAAAGACAACAGCAATAGCAAACCATTTTCAAAAATCCTAAAAAACAAAACAAAAACCCCTATAGAGACTGGTCCAGGCAGTTGCCAGGAATTGAAACTGACTTTAAAAAAGCAGTGCCACCTGGATTTTCTTTCCTGGAACAGTTGTTCATAGAAAATAACTATTTAAATAACTCTTTTAAAAAAATTAATTATTCTGCCAAAGCAAGTAACACTTGCTATTGTATTTATATACTTGTAGGTAGAATGCAGAAGCTGACACTGTGACTGAACATGAGTTATATTAGTCCTGCAAAATGACTCCACTATTATTGCGGGGAAGGTATGGAATTAGTGTACAATATCCCTGTAGCATAAGAATCCAATTTGCTAATGTGATCTCTTTCCTTCCTTCCTTCCTTCCTCCCTCCCTCCCTTCCTTCCTTCCTTCCTTCTTTCTTTCCTTCCTTCCTTCCTTCCTTCCTTCCTTCCTTCCTTCCTTCCTTCCTTCCTTCTTTCTTCATTTCCTTCCTTCCTTTTTTGTTTTCTTACAGATGTTATTTTGATTACTTGCAGGTACTGAAATGGTAAAAGAAATCACAGTTGTTTCTCCACCTCAGGAATCATGCTTTGATCATGCCTCCCTATGTGTGTTCAACTGCTGTGCCAGAAACAATGAGATACTTGATGACTTGTTGTATAACGTGTGTGAAAAAGTTTCTCTATGTAATTCTGTTCTTGTGTCAAGGTACTGTATACTGTACAAGGCAAAACAATAATCAAGAACATATATTTCTGTTTTAGTGCCATTTGTTTTCAGTCAAATATGGGAAGTAGTTTCCACTAAAATATATAGTGTAAAATATATTGTTTGTGTTGTTTTGAATGGACAAATAGAGAGCATTTGTTGGATTCTTTACAAGGCAGACCTTTAGATTCAGTATTATCCACCCATCACGTAATGCTATACAGACTAGCAAAATTGCTTTCTGATTTTCCTAGAATTTTTCATTTGTTTGTTTCTATTCTTTGCCAAGCTAGTAGCCTAGAAAGATATTTGAGGCCATCAGCCATATATATAACAGAATAACAAAACTGGAAGGGACATTACAGGTCTTCTAGTCCAATCTATTGTTCAGGCAGAAAACCCTATACCATTTCAGACAAATGGTTGTCCAATCTCCTCTTAAAAACTTGCAGTGTGGGAGCATTCACAACTTCTGGAGGAAGTTGTTCCACTGATTAATTATTCTAACTGTCAGGAGATTTCTCCTAGGTACAGTATATACATGCACATACACACCATACTGGTGGCAGAGTCTTGCTATATCTCACTAGAATCTCTCCATCTGACACTAAAAATACAGGAAGTCAGTTCCTTGCTTCGCTAAAGTGCATTCTTTGGTCTCTAACAAAGGAGAAAGAGACCAGTATCTCTTTCCACTGAATTTTTTTTTTCATGACAATTGAAAAGAATATGGGAGGATAGCACCAAATGCTTTTATCCAGGATGGACAATGGAACTTCTCACCAGATCAGTAATGAATGTGCTCCACATAGACCCAGTTGTTGGATTTGCAGGCTTAGATGTTAGGGAGAATATCTGTCTCTGAAGTAAAAAATCCATTGCTTCTAGTTTCTAGCACCTCTAAAGATCTATCATTTAGTGACACACTCATATTTTATTTTATTGCCTCCATTAAAATAGGAATACCATGCTTCTTGCAACATTTTTTAAATTACATTTTGGATGGACATACATTTCAACCAGTGCTTGAACAAAGATGCCAATTTGATGATAACTGATATTTGAGATTTGCAGGAATGGTCCGGATATGCTATTTAGTAGTAAAAGTTATGTTTTTTTTTTTCAATATAAAATTTTTATTGTTTTCATCATAAAAAAAACAACACCAGTATTACACAATATTATTACACAATATTATATCCCACCCCCCCGGACTTCCCAAACCAAATCCCAGGCTAATATTCAGATATAAGTAAACGAATATTAATTTCTCTAACTCCACAAACTCTATTATAAACAATCCATCTCCTC
>NW_015407303.1:0-2357 GCF_001527695.2 Protobothrops mucrosquamatus
CATTTGATTTATAGACTATTGACAGAACTTCCCCTCTCTTCTCCCTGGTTCTTTTAAAGAGAAATAATGGCAGGGCGGGGGGAAAACTTAATTTAGCAGTAGACATTTAAGGGCCTTCTCATCCCAGCAGTCATTTTCAGCTCTCTGGTTTCCTTTGATTGAAATCTGGTGTCAAAATCATCAAATATAAGAGATTTTTAAAAAAGCATTAGAGACATTAGAGGAAAAAGGATTAAAAGCTACTTTCCTGCTAGGCTAGGGGGTCTCCTGCTCTAATTCTTGTTTTAAAAATCCTAACCTGAAAAACTGGGACTCAACCAGATCTCAGGGCTATCCTGTCTTCCTCACATTCTCCTGTAATGCATGAATGAAAGCCCAGGTTTTATTTTATAAATGAAGGACTAGCACCACATGAGGGCCTTTGTAACAAAGAATTAAGAAACAAAGACATTTGAAGAGATGGACGAGGGGGGACATGATAGCCGTGTTCCAGTATCTCAGGGTCTGACCCAAAGAAGAGGGAGTCAACCTATTCTCCAAAGCGCCTGAAGGCAGGACAAGAAGCAATGGATGGAAACTAGTCAAGGAGAGAAGCAACCTAGAACTAAGGAGAAACTTCCTGACAGTTAGAACAATTAACCAGTGGAACAACCTGCCTCCAGAAGCGGTGAATGCTCCAACACTGGAAGTTTTTAAGAAGAAACTGGACAGCCATTTGTCCAAAATGGTATAGGGTTACTTGCCTGAGCAGGGGGTTGGACTTGATGACCTCCAAGGTCCCTTCCAACTTTATTATTATTATTATTATTATTATTATTATTATTATTATTATTATTATTATTATTATTATTATTATTATTATTATTATTATTATTATTGTTATTATTATTATTATTATTATTATTAATTATTATTATTATGTTTTAAGAATTTTATGATGTATATCAATATGGACTCTAAGCTACCTACAGATAATTCTCGACTTACAGTCACATCTGAGACTAGAATTTCTGTCGATATGTTGATGAAGATTCTCGGTCATCCGGACAAAGAGGTCTGGAACTTGGTTTGTTTTTGTCGGTTTGAGACGTTTCGCTGCTTTATCTGAGTAGCTTGACGGACGAAGCTACTTGGATAAGCAGCGAAATGTTTCGAACTAACAAGAAAGGAAATCCAATTGCCACGACTCAACTTCCCAGCTAAGCAAGGAGGTTAAGTAAGTCATGTCCAATTTTGAAATATTTTTTTGGGGGGGTGGGAGGGGGAGGGGGGGGAAGCAGGTGCCTTGAAGCCTTCATGTGTCTTTTCTGGAACCAACGGGGGAAGAAGAAAGACAGATTGGATTTATGGAGTCCTTGGCACTTTCTTGAACACATTTCATTACCCAACTAGGTAACATCATCAGTGCTAGAAGGGATAATAACAGAGAGCAAACCCCACTCCTTTCTAGCACTGATGACGTTACCTAGTTGGGTAATGAAACATCTGCAAGAAAGTAACCAAGCTCAGAGAGCACTAAGGATCCCACAGCCTTCCTTCCTTCCTTCCTTCCTTCCTTCCTTCCTTCCTTCCTTCCTTCCTTCCTTCCTTCCTTCCTTCCTTCTCTTCCATGTCACAAATCCACTCCCTTCTAGCACTGATGATGTTACCTAGTTTGGTAATGAAACGTCTGCAAGAAAGTAACCAAGCTCAGAGAGCACCAAGGACCCCACAGTTCAACCCTAAGCTACAAATATTCTCTCCTATCAGATTATATTTAATCTGATCTAGGAAGGCTCTTCCCAAATTCTAAACTTATAACATAAACATTGCTTGGATTGGTGCTAAAACATAGTTGCTTGGCTTGGGGGAGGTCCCCAACCAGAAAACAGGATGGTTGCTTGTTCCATTACAGTGCAAACACTGGATTGCTTTGCAACTAAGACCAGAGAAGTGCAATTGGGTTGCGTAGATAGATATGAGGAAGCAGGTGCCTTCTTTCTTTAATCCATGATGTCCCTCCGCAACAGCTGCATAGTCTCGGCATAGTCAGCTGACGCCATCGCTGACTATAGGGGGCGAAACCTTGGCCCCCTCAGAGAGGGCGCGCAACTTGGGAGTCCTCCTGGATTCACGGCTGACTTTGGATGACCATCTGTCGGCCGTGACCAGGGGGGCGTTTTATCAGGTTCGCCTGATTCACCAGTTGCGGCCTTTTCTGGACCAGGACGCCTTACGCACAGTCACTCATGCTCTCGTCACCTCCCGCCTGGACTACTGTAACGCTCTCTACATGGGGCTCCCTTTGAGGAGCACCCGGAGGCTTCAAATGGTCCAGAATGCGGCCGCGCGGGCGGTGTTGGGAGGGACTCGTCGCT
>NW_015407304.1:0-2357 GCF_001527695.2 Protobothrops mucrosquamatus
AATGAGGGTCGGTTTCAATTGCCCATTGATATTACTGCAGCTGCTAAGCACCCGATGCTTGGGACACACAAACACGGAAGTATGTTTCCAATCAGCTGAAATACAGTGTAATTCTCTCAAATGCAGCCTTCTTTCAGCACACTCCCAGGTTGCTGCTGCTCCTTTTCCCCTCAGAGAGTTTGGGTAGGCAAAACCCTTCTGGTCCACCAGCTCAATCTGATGGCATCATCTCCTAGGATGAGCTGAAAGTATTTCAATTAGTATTTTTAAAGCATGCAGCCAGGCAGATGGACCCAAGCATATGATTTTCAGGCTCATCCTTCCCAGCATCATGTGATCTCACTTCCTTCACTTTGTTCCTGCAGTGAATGCAATTAGGCACTGATGGGCAAATGGCAGGAGTCCATGGCTAATGATTTTCAGTGCTGGTGAGGAGTGCAAGACATTGTTTTTTTCGGTGCTTTGGATTCCTAATCACAGCTCTGATTATATGTATTTATTTTCCACCCTGAGTCTGCTTGTTAATAGATGGCAAATCTATTATATAGCAAACTTTCTTTCTTTCTTTTTCTTTTCTTTTCTTTAAATTAAGTTTGCCTGGGGTAGAGTTCACCATTTCTGCTCAAAACACAGGAAGTTATTGAGAAGGCAACTCAATTTCTATGAAAAAGACTCAGTTTTTATCTATCTCCACTCATCCTTAAGATGTTTTTTTCCCTCATTTAGGATGATGCTTGCATCTGGCAAAGATGCATTATCTAGACTGCGGGTATGCTGTGCTTAAAAAGAAATGCAAAAAAAAAAAAAAAGCGCTGAAGCTGAACTAAACCTCTTGACAATTACAATGTGCTACCCTTCTTTTTTCTCCAAAACAACAAGTTTCTAAAGATAATATGAAGACAATGGACAATGCTGAAATCTCAGTACCTGAAAGATGTTGCTAAACAAGATTTCTGAAGTTCAAGAGGAAGGGAATTCACTTATGACTAAAACAACCCCAAACATATGAATGCAAAATAAGAAAATCTATACAAATAAATTCATTTATTCACATAATACATGCAGGTCACTGTCCATTGTGAACTCATGACCTGAAGCTTGTGGAAACTCCAATAATTTTAAAGAAGCAGAAAGTATTTCCTAGGTCCTGGAACCATGTCTCTCCCTCCCTCTCTGTTTTACTTGATAATACTTGAATGCTGTTGCATTGTTCTTTGATAAAGCCTGATAAACTACTGAAACTGTTATTTTTTCTGAGTGTGAATAGCATAAATATCTATTATTGTCCTAATGCCTTTCAGTGGTCATTAGCTGATAATTCCTTGTTTTCTTTCTTTTCTATTCAGAATTATAAGGGGACAAGCTGCCAATCTAAGACCTTCAGCAATATATATATACAGTATATTCCTTTCTCTACTTATTTTTGATAGAATAACACATTCTTGGCAATTAAGTATTGTCCATGTTCTTCCAACTAATTCCCTCTGTATCTCACTTATCACGAAGTCTGACATGTATTTCCCAACCTTCACAATCCTTGACTTTCTCCATTGCTCAAATACAAATGTAGAGATATAGGCCTGTATACAAATGTAGAAATATGTGACTGCAAATACGTAATATGTAAGTCTTTGGACTTACAACCATTCAGTTAGCAACCTTTTAAAGTTACAACAGCACTAAAAAGAAAGTGATCACCAGTACTTGCACTTACGATCTTTTCAGCATCCCTACATTCATATTATCAAAATTTGGCCACTCAGCAAACCACACTTAGGTATGACAGTTGCAGCATCCCAGGATCATGGGATTTCCATTTGTGGCTTTCCCAGCTGGCTTCTGACTAGCAAAGTCAGATTCACTTAATGACTATGTGATTCCTTTAACAACTGCAGTGATTCACTTAACAACCATAGCAAAAAGATCCTAAAATGAGTCGACTCACTTAATAATCATCTTGCTTTGCAGTGGAAATTCTGATCCCAATTGTGGTTGATTACCTGTAGATTAAAACAGCGCTGTTCATAAGATTCTGAACATGACTTTCACAAATTTCAAAAATATTTTGAAGAATAAATCAAGGTTCTGTAGTCACAGAATGTTTCTTTGGTTTGGGTCATGAATAAACATTCCTTGTGCCTGCCTAAGTCTACTGATGTTTTGCCAAGTTACACACAGTCATCATGTGTTTCCATGTAATGGTTTTAACAATGACATTTTAACAATAACTCAATTACTTTTTCTTTCAATTATTATAACTCTAGTTTTCTCCACTGATTAGGCTGAAATCAAATAAACATATTTATTTGTCTCTGTCTTCAGGGAGTGGCCTATCTTAGCCAAATAGTATGTGTATT
>NW_015407305.1:0-2356 GCF_001527695.2 Protobothrops mucrosquamatus
GTTAAAAGGGACCTTGGAGGTCATCTAGTCCAACCCCCTGCTCAGGCAGGAAATCCTATACCATTTCAGACAAGTGACTGTCCAGTCTCTTCTTAAAAACTTGCAGTGTTGGAGCATTCACAACTTCTGGAGGCAAGTTGTTCCACTGGTTAATTGTTCTAACTGCCAGGAATTTTCTCCTTAGTTCTGAGTTGCTTCTCTCTTTGGTTCTATTCTATTCTATTCTATTCTATTCTATTCTATTCTATTCTATTCTATTCTATTCTAAACAACAACAACAACAACAACAACAACAACAACAACAATAATAATAATAATAATAATAATAATAATAATAATAATAGGGACCTTGGAGGTCATCTAGTCCAACCCCCTATACCATTTCAGACCAGACATGTCAAACACAAGGCCCGGGGGCCGGATGCAACCCGTAAAGTGGCCCATGAAGCCATCCTGTAAACAGTGAGGGAACGGTCCCCGCTGCCTTGGCCCTGGCCCAGGCTGGCCAGGAGCTAATGTACAATTTTGTGGTGGCCATCTATGCTGAAACACATTCAGTCTTAGCTCCACAAGGCCGTCTGGAAACAGCGAGGAACCAGACCCTGCCGCGTCGGGCCCACCCCCTGGGCGCATGCTGGGGAGGTTTCACCCTTTGTGAGGAATGAAGAAATGCACCATCGCCTGGAACTGACCAGCAAATGGCTCTCGCCTACTTCACATATCCGGCTTGATGGGCTCTGGGGGAGGGGTTTTGGCAGGGATCGAGGTGCTCTTCTCACAGCGCCGAGAGGCTGAGCCGGGCGGCGCAAATCCAAAAAGAAACGCGAGGCCGCCCAGCTCCCAGCCTGCCTGGTTTCAGCAGGCAGTGGGGTGCTCTCCTCACAGCGCCAAGAGCTGAGCCAGGTGGCACGAATCTGATGAGAAGTGCAATGCTGTCTAGCCCCCAGCCTGCCCGGTTTCACCAGGCAGCAAGGTGCAAAGCTGGCGAGCTTCGCACTGCCTGGCTCAATCTCTCGGCACTGTGAAGAGAGCGCCCCGCTGCCTGCCGAATCCAGGCAGGCTGAGGGCTGGGCGGCATCGCACTTCATTTTGGATTTGCGTCGGCCGGTTCAGCCTCTTGGCGCTATGAGGAAAGTGCCCCGCTGCCTGCTGAAACTGGGCAGGCTGGGGACTGGGCGGCATTGCGCAGGTAATGTTCACTCTAATGCTGCTCATGGCATCCCCTCCCCCAGAGCCCACCAAGCCAGATATGTGAAGTAGGTGAGGGCCATGTGCTGGCCACTTTCAGGCAATGGTGCATTTCTTCATTCCTCACAAAGGGTGACACCTCCCCAACTGCGTTTTTTGCCTGTTTTTCTCCCTCCCTTATCTCAAATATTTTCCCACCACTCTGTACTTAGGAAGGAAGGAAAGAAGAAAAGAAGGAAAGGAGAGGGAGGGCCTGAGGGAGTCCTGCCCTGCTGCCCTTTCACCTCCCCTTTGCCCCTTCCTCCTGGTCTATCCTGGGAATCTCCCATCCTATTGCTAAGGAAGCTTTGAATACAAAGCTGGGTCTCCTTCCATGGAGAGGGAATGGGCTTCCCTCTGACTTTGCCCTCGTACCCATGATGAGTAACCTGGGTAAGGAGAGCAAACACAGCAGCAGCAGCCTTGAGGAGGAAGTAAGTGCAGCTGGGCACCCCCTTGGGGAGGTGGGGCTGGGCTTGGTGCCACCGGTGCTGGAGGGCCAGGCTGAGCATTTAACCTCTGCTGTCCAGGGCTCCCAGCAGCCTGCACCACCATCCAGCCCCTCCCCTGCATGGCCTGAGAGGAACAGTGAGGCTCCTCCAGTGGACCATATCTTGGCACTTGGCCTGCCAGAGACCCTCAGATCTGTCCCACTCCTGCCCAGGCCCCTACAGGCACCCTTGGTGCGAATGATGTAGAGCTGGCCACACCCACCCAGTAGGCCACACCCACTCCATCCACGTCCACCCAGTGGGCCGCACCCGAGGGCAACCGCAATGCTGATGCGGCCCTCAATGAAATTGAGTTTGACACCCCTGATTTCAGACAAAGGCTGCCCAGTCTCTTCTTCAAAACTTCCAGGGTTGGAGCTTTCACAACTTCTGGAGGCAGGTTGTTCCACTGATTAATTGTTCTAACTGTCAGGAATTTTCTCCTTAGTTCTGCGTTGCTTCTCTCTTTGGTTCTTATTCTATTCTATTCTATTCTATTCTAATCACCGCATAACTCCCTCCATGTAGACTGTGCCTTTGGTACAGGTGTTCAACCAGTTGCAACTCCATCCGGCAAATGGATTATTCATCCAGCTGGTGAACAGTTCAAAAGGAAAAGGAAACTGCACAAAAAAAAA
>NW_015407306.1:0-2356 GCF_001527695.2 Protobothrops mucrosquamatus
TCTTGCCCGGCTCGATCTCCACCAGGCGCGAGAAGAAATCCACGCCCACGGTCGGGTCGGAGACCTGGGCGAAGCGCCCTTCGGTGAAGCGGCGGATCAGGCAGGATTTGCCCACCGTCGAGTCCCCGATGACGATCAGGCGGAACTGGTAGAGCCAAATGGCCTCCATCGTCAGCCAGGGCCGGCCAAGGAGAGGCCCCACGCCGCCCAGGCCGCCTTCGGAGCTCCGGGACGCAGCGCCGCGACTGCAGGGGCGGCCGGCGCGGAGCCCGGCAGAGGCCGAGGAAGAGGAGGCCGCCGATCCTGGGCCCGATCCGGCGGCTGCTGCTGCTGCTGCTGCTGGGAGGGGAGCGCGGTCCCCGCACCGGCCTCTGGGCGGCCCTCCTGCGCCTCTGCGCCTCGGGGGCGCCTGGCTTGCCTCGCCGGGGCCGCCCCGGTCGCCTCTTGCGGGGGGACCAGCGCCGGAGGAAGGAAGGGTCCTTCGGCGCTCCGAGCGGGCGAGCCTGGCGGGGAAGCCCGGCAGAGGCTGGAGGCACCGGCCCGGCCTTCTCCTCCTCCTCCTCCTCCTCCTCCTCTCTCCCCCTCGAGCGGGGAGGCGCTCAGCCCGGCCGGCTTCGGGGACGGGAGACCCGGGCGAGGCTTCCCACGTTCAGGGCCCAGCCCTTCCCGCAAAGCGGCCCACTCGCAACCGCGCGGGGGAGAAACGACCCCCCCCGTCCAACCCTCCCTCCTCCTCCCCCCCGGGCACCCTCAGCGCCGGGACCTCGCGAAGGCGCCGCTGACCCGCCGGGCCCGAGTCACGGGTCGCCAGGCGCGTCTGAACCCGGTCCGGGGAGCGGGACGCATGCTCCGACGGAGGCGGGCCCGGCGGATGCGCTGAGCGAGGAGATCGCTGCCTTTTTCCCCCCCCCTTCTTCTTATTTTTTTTTGTGCGTCAAGGTCTTCGGCCTGCGACGGTGGGGGCGCCCCGATTGGGGGAGCGGGCGCGTTCCCACGACCCCCTCCCGTGTCAGGTAAGCGAACGAGCGAGCGAGCGAGTCGGCGGCCGCCTTTGCAGCCTCCCGAGGAGATGCTCGAAAGATGGAGATGCAGGCGAAGGGATGATGGCACCGAACCGTCTGACTCATCACCGCTGGCAGCAGCAGCAGCAGCCGCCGTACCGTATAGCCCCGAAGAGACGCTCCTCCGCCTCTTCCCACCATCGCTACCGAATGGTTTAGAAAAGATCTGGCAGCAGGAATCAGGCGCTCTGCCCCCCCAATTCCCGGTCCCCATTGCCAATTATGGCCCAAGCCGAGATAGATGCCCCCACGGCTCTCTTTCCCACGCAGATGCCCCGCAGATGAGTTTGACACACACACACACACACACACACACACACACACACACGGCCCTCCTGGGAACGATGGGAGAGGAAATCCAGCTGTTTCGGAGGGGGCCCTGATTTCGGTGTGGGCCTTCCCTTGTTGGGATGACTCTGGGGTGGCCATTCAGGCAGTTTCTTTTTTTTTTTCTTTTTTTAAAACATAAATTTTTAAAACATAAATCACATAATAGTTGATTAACACTGTTTTTAAAATATAAATCACATAATAGTTGATTAACACTGTGTTTGCCTGGCTTACGTTTACAAAGGAAAATCGTCAACAATATCTACAATCCATAATCCACGTAGTCACACAAATGTTTCCTTTTTCTTTTTCCCATAGATATTCTCTCTGATAGTTCCCGTCATCAATATTCTTAATTTTCACTTTAATATTTAAATATTTCCCCTTTAATCAGTATCATGCTTGATCAATGTGTTTCGCTGAATCGGAGTGTTTTTCCCTCTATTTTCCCCCAACCAATCATACAATTTGTTCCAGATTTCGTAGTAATCTGTTTCGCTCTTATCCTTAAGTTCTAACGTCAACCTGTCCATTTCAAGCACAGGATAAAATCTTATTTATTACCGCTTCTTCGGAGGGTGTCTCACTGTCTTTCCATCTCTGTGCAAAGACTAACCTTGCTGCTGTTAGCATGCGTAATAATAGGTATAAGGATCCTTTATTGTATCTATCTTTAGTGATACCCAGCAAAAAGAGTTCTGGTTTTAGCTCAATGTTCTGCGTTAGTATTTCTTCTAACCACTGTTTTATTAAATGCCAAAATTTTTTGTGCTTTTGAACATTCCCACCACATATGGTAATAGGTCCCTAGCGATTCTTTACATTTCCAACATTTCGGTGAGGTCTTTTTGTCCATTTTGGCTCATCTCACAGGGGGAAGGTGCCACCTATAAAACATCTTGTATAAATTTTCTTTGTACACAGTAGCTGGCCTTGAGTCCCAGGAGTAGGCAACCTTGGCTCTT
>NW_015407307.1:0-2356 GCF_001527695.2 Protobothrops mucrosquamatus
CATAAAACCAGTGATATGCCCCACTACTCCTACTCCTTATAAATAGTGTACTGTAAAACTACTGCAACATTAAGAAGTTTCAACTCTGCACTGTTTGCCTTGTTGACCATTAGGTCATTAGGTGACAGGATGTTTCCTCTTTGATTTTCTTTCAACCTTTTTGTCCCAAATCATGTGTCTTGCAATCTTAGACCCATGATATTACACCATGTCCACCTTACTGTTACTATGAGTACAGTGAGCTGAGAAATTATTTAGAATATTAATCATCTTTAATAAATCTTACTTTCCCTAACTTAAATATTTGTACAGATGTTATTAATGGATTGGATCAACCCACATACGTCATCTACACTGCTAAATATGAATTCCCAGTGAATAAACCGGGAAATTCTACAAGGTTGCCTCAAACAGTTTCTTACAGTCTATCACTATATTTTAGGCAACATAGGAACTTTGCTGTCCTTCCACTCAGTCATGTTTGAAGGAAGCAGGCAGCAAGTTTATCGAGTGTCCTTGATATCTTACCTGATTGACATAAAATATTAATCTTCAATATTTTAATATTACTTCGTGGCACAGAAAGAAAATAAGGCTCAATCTTATAAGTCCCAAGGCACTTACAAATTAATAGGTTAAAGCAAGTCTCAAAGGGCTAAATGAAAAACAGCATAGAAGTCATTATTGAAAAGATCTATGTGATTTTTCAGGAGATTGACTTTTCATAGGGAAAAGTTACACTTTAATGTGTCACTATGAGCAAAGATAAATATTCCATAGGGACAGAAATTTTGTTATAAAATTGTCATTTGTTCCCTTTTCGGGGGAAAAAGTAACTTGCAATTTGTTGCATCCTGTACACTACAATTCTTGCCTTCTCACTTGCAGTGGGAATGACAACATTCTGCTAAATTTATCTTTATAAATGATTATGTTAATACAATAGGCTGCTCCTGGATAAAGAATAGAATAACATCTATTTATATTACAGATAAAATGAGACAAGGGATTAAACAAGGGCAGAAAAAAGGCAATGTAGTGGTACAAGTAGTACTTGCTTCTGGTTCTGCCCATGTGAAATCTCTACTTTACAAATAGCTCTGCTTACCAGTGAGTTTCCAGGTGCTATTAAAGTTGCTGAATGTCACCATAAATCCTTCATGGTTTAAGATTAGGATACCTCTCTCTTTCTCTCTGTGTGTATTATTCTGGACTGTCCTCCAGTGATTAATAAGCCCATGTCTAACACAGGTAATGAATGGCAGAGTTTTTAGAGTAGAAGGCAGAGATTGCTGATCTCAAACCTGCTCTCTCCCAAAAGTCTTCTAGATCTTCATACCTGGCCCAATCTTTTGCTTTGGGATAGTAACATGATATTGCTGGCTGTCTTCCAGGAGACTTCTTAACTGGTGCTTGCTTCAAACAAACTGGCATCTGCCATTTTGCTTCACAGATGCAGGGACAGCTGGAGAGGCTTTGGAGGTAGTTTCACAGAACCCTAATACTTATTTGCAGCATCTTATTGTATATAATAAAACATCCAGTTATCTGTTGGAGCTAAAAGGATAAAAAGGTAAGATAAGGCAATGCATGCCTTAGCAACAATAGATCAGAATGAGTCTTGTAGACAAAAGCTTTGATCAAATCTTTTCTAAACACACATACAGATGCATACAGAATGGATGTTAATGTTTGCAGTTAATTTTCAACTATATATTGAAAAGCTGCACTGGTTATAAAAGTGAAATATACAGATTGTTGAAATGATTTTTTTACCCTTTATTATTATTATTATTTTCTTTGTTTAAATTACTGTTGCAAGATTATTCCCAAATTCTGGTCACTAGAAATAGAATAATGATGCAATAGTGCCTTATACTACAACATTATACTATTTCCAGCACTTATTTTAAATAAAAGAAAAAAGAAATTTCTCTTGAGGGATTAAAAAGCCAAAAGCCATGCCGCATATTAGAGACAAATATATCTAAATATATGAGAAAGAAACCAATTAAGTAAAGGAATAAAAGCAGGATAATTTATTTTAGGATATTTATATTCTCAAAGGAATCAAAACTACTGACATACTTTTTCATAGAAAATGTTTATTTCAATAATATTTGAAAGATCTTTTGAACTTAGAATAAGCCACAGGGTATTCTCCAGCACTGGAGATGGAGGATCCACCCGTGGGTTGTGACTGTATTCCTGCCCAATCAGATCAAGTCAGCCAAAGTTGTCACGCCCTGTCCTTGGACCTATGCCCAGTCTTGACTTGATCTGCCCAAGAACAGGACGTACAACTCTGGCTCTTAGGTATAGTCTGACTCATTAGTGGTTCCTCCATCTTCAATAC
>NW_015407308.1:0-2356 GCF_001527695.2 Protobothrops mucrosquamatus
ACTTGACCATGGAATACTGTGACAGCCATAAATAAGAGGACCCATCATAACTACTACTCCTTCAGCACTGATATAAGCTCAAACACATGCTAAAGGAGTGATTGAGCAATCATTAGACAAGAATCACTTGCACGGCCATATCATCTCTACATGTTTCTTTTCTACTGATCGCTCTTTTTTATATTCAATCCATGCTATTCTTCATCCATTATCGCCACAATAACTTCTTCCTTACAACACAAAACTCTTAAGTAACCTATACTGACTCCATTCAACTTATTTCTATTTTTCCCCTAATATACCCAATTCTCACATAGATACAACAAAGAAGGCAGAAACACACTCTTACACACCATCATTTTAGCTTTTTCAGCAAATAATAATAATAATAATAATAATAATAATAATAATAATAATAATAATAATAATAATAATAATAATAATAATAAAGTTGGAAGGGACCTTGGAGGTCATCTAGTCCAACCCCCTGCTCAGGCAGGAAACCCTATACCATTTCAAATTGCTTGCAATGGAGATGTATTGCCTACTAAGGTTCTGGTACCAGTACACATATTAAAATTTCTTCATCTATTTTTAAATCTTTATTAAACATCTATCAGGGTGTCCCAAAGGTGCTTTTTCTAAAGGCTTTCTTTATACAAACAGACTTTCTTTTTTTTTCCTTGAAGACGTTTCGCTTCTCAGTTCTGAAGAAGCTTCTTGGATGTGAAGCAAAACATCTTCAAGAAAAAATGAACAAAGTCCAGTAGACTTTTGAAAAGCACTTTTGTGAGAACCATGACGTGGATGACTAAGAATCTCCATAGACATTCATCTCTCAGGATATACACATTCAATTATTTTGTCTACTTTTATCATTAATGTGTAACTTGTAAATCATTCATTGTATTAAACAAAAATACCATGGATTTTAATGTACTAATTTTCAGATCCCTATCCTTTCTTGCATCATACATTGTACCTAAGATTCATTGCAAACAAAAGCACAAACACATTTGCATCCCCAATCAATACATACTTCTAGCATCATCAGAAGCATTTCTTATACATTTATGCATAAATAATCAAGAGAAACTTATTTCCCCCTATCCTTACTCATTTGAACCGGTTGCTAAAAATCCCATATACTCTCATGTGTTTTACTTTATAGTATCCCATTTTTAATTATATTTAGTTTCCTTAAATTTAAAGGAAACATTTCAGAATGGAAACCTATTTACTCAAACCTGCTAAATTTTGCAGAAATCAGCAATCAAATGCTTTTCATTAAGAGCCCTCTTGCTATTGTTTGCAAATCAGAGAGCAAACAGTCTAGAAACAGGCTGATAAAATGCTGGCAACTTTGAAGGCATTCCATTTGTTTCATTCATCTTTTAATTGTAAGGGTATGCTCTCTGGTGGATTATGCAATGCAACTTAAGTGCAGGGAAGAAGAGCCTAATAATCATATTAGCAAAGTATGACATTCAGTTCTTACTTATCCTTACCAAATCCTTAACTAAGGGAGACTCAAACCACGCAATGTGCCTTAGCCATTTCAATTTCTGATGCCTCTAAAAACTGGTCGGCAGGAACCTAATAGAAATCCTCAGTCACAAAAAAAAATCTCAGTAAGGCAGGGAACCCAAAGGGCCCAGTGGGTGAGATGCTGATTCTAAAACTAGGCTTGCTCAGTGTGCTAGATTCAGCTAAACTGAAGCTATATATATGGGAACCCAGCCATTGCTTTAGCTGCACGCTGTTTGAACCAGAGCAGGACCAGTAGTCAAAAGATAATTATAGTACTGTATTCACTTGGGAACATAGAAATGGGGCTTAGCTAACCCAGGTTTAGTGTTTAGTATATAGTGGAAACCCAACCTACAAGTAGCATGTTTCAGAGCTGACTGGCCTAAAGTTCACCCCCGTCACATCCAGATGGAGCCTACCTCCCTCCTTGCAAGCCAAGTCTTTCTACCCAGCAGAGTCACAACCCATCTAAGGACAGGGCAAGAGGTACAAGGATGGGTATTGGGAAAGAGAACCTGTGGCTCAGTGGCTAAATCACTGCCTAGTATGTATAACTTCCCAGGTTCGAATCCCATAAAAAGGGTATGGCTAACTGATGAAGGCAAAAAAAGCCAGAAATGGTCCATCAAGACTGGAGATTGAAAGTTTCGTACCTTGCTGAAATGGCAAAGATTTCGGCTTACTTGAAGAATTACTCAAACGAACAATTTTTATTAATATGGAGAAGATGGATTGTTTATATTCAAAAGAAGCATAGAGTGGTGGAATATAATCTAGGTTTTTAGTAAATTTGTTTTTCTTTTTTTTCTTTAATATATTTTACCTA
>NW_015407309.1:0-2356 GCF_001527695.2 Protobothrops mucrosquamatus
TGAAAGAGGGAGAAAGAGAGAGGGAGGGAGGGAGGGAGAAAAAGAGAGAGAGAGAGAGGGAGGGAGGGAGGGAAAAGAGAGAGCGAGAGAGAGAAAGAGAAAGAGAGAAAGTGAAAGAGGGAGAAAGAGAGAGAGAGTGAGGGAAAGGGAGGGAGGGAGGGAGAGAGAAAGGGAGGGGAAACTTCCAGTGTTCCTCCCAACTTCTTCCTTGGCCCCCTTAACAGTGTCCCACGCAAGGGTCCTTGTTGGGGAAATCAAGCAGTCCCAGGGAGGTGGGACCTCTGCCTATTCCGGGTCTGCCAAGATGAGGAATCTGACTGACCCAGGCCCCCGTCAGCCAGCCAGATATTAACCCATGACAGAAGCTGCCCCGCCAGCCCGATTTCCCCTTCTGTCCCACTGGTTCTTGGCTCTCGTAAGACTTCTCAGCGCTTGCAGCATCTAGGCTACAGAGAAAGAAACCCATTTCAAATCCAGATGTAGGGGATGACCAGGTTATGCCCGAGGAAGGGGTCAAAAGCATCATCAGTCTCAAGTCCCTTCATGCCCACCTTGAAATCTGAGTCCAGCCCACCTTGAATTCCATTGACTCTTATCTATCGCCAATTTGTTAGTAGTTCAAATTCTTGTACAGAGAGCTTAATCTTGCAATATATCCTTATATTAATTTGAACTGCCTGGATTTTCTGATCTCCCTGGCACTTGACACCGCGGAGGGGAGGGGCACAAGGCCCAGCTTTGTCAGAAAGCATAAATCGCCTCTGTTAATGCTTAACATGGACTAGTGTCAGGCCCCAAGAACTAAGAAAGACAAGTGGAGTTACTTCTGAGCAGTTTCTGCATTGCTCATCACGTACAGACAGAATCTTGCCAGATTAAAGCAACTATCTGCATCACTACAGATATACTCTGGGAATCGCTAGAGGGGACCCGTTTTAACCCATTTCCTCCCAAACAAACTTTCTGTGCATCGTTCCTTCTTTGCCGTCTGAAAAGCAGCCCCTCCCTCCTGGGAATCCAGACTCAATGAGTAGTCCTCAATGGCACTACATCCACATGGAGAGAAGTAAGGAGTGGGGTACCACAAGGTTCCATCTTAGGCCCAGTACTCTTCAATATCTTCATTAACGACTTAGATGAAGGAATTGAAGGGAACTCATCAAATTTGCAGATGACACCAAACTGTCAGGAACAGCCAACACCCCAGAAGACAAACTCAGGATCCAAAAAGATCTTGACAAACTCGAACAATGGGCCCTATCCAACAAAATGAGTTTCAACGTGGAGGAAAGCAAAGTCTTACACTTAGGCAGGAAAAACCAAAGGCAAGAATACACCTTGGGCGAGACCTGGCTTAAAAACAGTAACTGTGAGAGGAACCTTGGAGTCCTAGTGGACGATCACTTGACCATGAGCCAGCAGTGTGCAGCAGCAGTCAAAAAGGCTAATACAATCCTGGGTTGTCTAAACAGAGGCATAGAATCAAGATCATGTGAAGTACTAGTACCGCTTTACAAAGCTCTAGTAAGACCACACCTGGAATACTGCAGCCAATTTTGGTCACCATATCACAAAAAAGATGTTGAGAGTTTGGAAAAAATTCAGAGAAGAGCAACTAAGATGATCAAACGCCTGGAGGCTAAAACATACGAATAATGGCTGCGGGACTTGGGTTTGGATAGTCTAAAGAAAAGAAGAAATAGAAGAGACATGACAGCAGTATTCCGGTATCTGAGGGGCTGCCACAGGGCAAAGGGGGCCAGGTTGTTCACCAGAGCACCAGAGGGAAGGACGAGAAACAATGGTTGGAAGCTGATCAAAGAGAGAAGCAACCTGGAATTAAGGAGAAACTTCCTGACAGTGCGGACAATCAACCAGTGGAACAGCTTGCCTCCAGAAATCATGGGCGCTCCATCACTGGAGGTTTTTAAGAAGAGACTAGACAATCACCTGTCCGAGGTGGTGTAAGTTCTCCTGCTTGAGCAGGGGGCTGGACTAGAAGACCCTCAGGGTCCCTTCCAGCTCTATACTACTCTATTCTACATTCCATCACAGCTAGTATGTTGTGAGAATCCACTCACCTTGCTGTGGCTGTCAAGGGTCAGCTTTGACACCCAAATGGTACCAGGGCCATTTTGAATCAAGCTACCCTACCCTGTTGGTAAAAAGGAAGAGCAAATCTCCCTGAACCCCATCCAGGTCCTTCTGAAGCTCATCATCAACCAAGGAAGGACTTCTTTCCCTGCCCCATGAAGGGGCACATAGGCACCCCAGCCACATCTGCTCTGCCCGATGGCTGAGCCCCCTCGGGCCTCGGTAACGGGGTCCAGGCAGGTTTAATACTGGACAAGTTAAG
>NW_015407310.1:0-2356 GCF_001527695.2 Protobothrops mucrosquamatus
GTGTGTGTGAGAAAAAGAGCCGCTTTGTTTGGGTTGTGAGGGGGGAGAAACCGCGCTATCTTTAGCTCGCTCCGCCGGCGTGGGAGGGAGGACGGATCCCGGCTGAGGGAAGGAAGGAGGCTTCATTCGGCTGACAAAGCGGCGGGGCTCAACGGAGGGGTCGAGGACGCTCGTCCCGCTAGCTCCCTTCCCCTCCGAGGCAGGGGGAGCGTCGGCACCGAGCTTTTCTCTTTTTTTAACGAGGGACGGGCTGACAGAAAGCAGCGCCTTCGGGGGCACGCTCGGCGGCCCGGCTCCCCTCGACGTCCGCGGGAGCCGGCGGGGAAGGAGCCCGGCGCGGCGAGAGGGAGGGGAGGCGGGCCGGGGTTTCACTCGACGCCCACCAGGGGCTGAGCGAGCCTCCTTCAGTGCGCAAACTCGGGGCGCCAGATAAAAGCCGGGCTGGCGGCTCCGGCGCTGCCTTGATGGAGCCGGGAGAACCGAGGGGAGGAAGGAGGAGGAGGGCGAAGTAGTAGTAGTAATAGTAGTAGTCGTCGTAGTAGTTAAGGGCGGGTTAGAGTAGCTCGGTTCCCCGCAGCGGGGCTTCCCGGCACCCCGTCGGAGGAGGAGGAGGAGGAAGCGGCGGGAGAGGCTGCCCGGCGGGACGCAGAGGCGGCGGCTGTAATGGGGCGCTGGGTACGCTGAGGGGGAGAAAGGAAGGGCGGGAGATTAAATGTCTTGTGAGTGTATGGAATATTTTTTTTCCTTCCCCCCCCCTCCGTTGTCTGGTCCCGCTGTGGCTATTTTTATTTTTATTTTTTCTCCGTCTGGCGGGGCGGAGGGGGGGGACGTCTTTCGCAGCACGAAATGGCGGCGGCGGCTGACGAGCGTCTTGTGTGGCGTTTTTTTTTTTTTTTCTTCACTTTCTCCCTCCTGCCCTTCCCGCCTCTTTTTTTCCCTTCCTTCTCCTTTCCTCCCTCCCGCCGGGCCGTTTTCTCCGCAGCGAACCCCCTGAGTCGGGGAGGCGGGGCCCGAGAGGAGGCGGAGCAAGGGGGAAAGGCGGAGCCTGGCGGAGGGGGGGAGCCAATCGGCTGTCGGGCCCGCCCCGCGGAGGCGCCTCCCGATTGGCAGACGCTGACATCATCCTGCAGCAGGGGCAGACGCCTCCGCTGGGGAGGGCTGAGGTAGGGGGGAACGGCCGCTGGTGCAAAGGGAGGAAACGGACGCCATGACACCCAAAGAGGGGAAGCGGAGCGAGGAGGAGGAGGAAGTGTTGGGTCGTTCCGCGGGCGGTCCTGATTCCCCCGCTCCTTTCCCTTCACGGGTGGGGGAAGGAGACCGGAGGAGGGGCGCGGCGGCGTTGTTGTTTCGAGCGGGTAGCCGTAACTGCGTCAATTCAAGATGGCGCAGCGACTCCCTGGAGAGGCGAGGGCGCTGCACGTCGGCCGGAGGTCACGTGACGAGGCGGCGGCAGCAGCAGCAGCAGCAGCATTCTTCCGACGACTTGGCTGCGCCCCACCTCGCTCCGGAAATGGCGGCGGCGAGCTTGGCTGGGCTCTCAGGCTCCCTTTCGAGGCGGTGGAGCGATGGAGGCTTTGTCGTGTGTCCCCCCCCCCCAATTCCCGCGCGGCTGTTCCGGGCAACCGCCGTCCCCCCCCCCCGGGCGCCGTAGCTGCGTCGAGGAAGCGGCCGCCCCTCCCTCCTCTCCTCCCTCCCTGCGAGGGAAAATTCTGGTGCCTTTGCGCGGCGGGAGGAGCGAGCGCCCTCGTGACAGCCCGCCCGGATGGAAGGGAGTTCCCGGCTGGAGAGAAGCCTCGGCCCCGGGTGTGTTTGTGGGTGCGGAGTCTTGGGTGTGTGTGTGGGTTGTGTGTGGCTGTTTGGAAAGGCCTTAGGAGCGGTCAGTTCGGTTTTCGGTCAAAAGAGGTCTTTGGAAAGAGAAAAAGCAGGCCAAAGATGTGTCTCTCTTCCCCCCCCCCTTTTTTTTATTAATTCCAATGCTGGGAATTGCATTCTCCGACCCTGTTCTGTTTTCAGTGTTCTCGCTCAGGAAAATTGGGAGGGGGGTGGACTGGTCTGTCTGCCTTCCCGTTTTTAATGGATTCGTTGCACCGAAAGACAGGCTTTGGGAACTTCTGGAAGCAGGAAATCAGCAGCTCCTCCACATCTAAATCCAAAGTATTGTGCATCCGCGTGTGCAAAAAAAGGCCTTTGGTGGATTTGCAAGGAGACAAAAAAGTCACTCTTGGCTGCAGGCAAATTCCTTGCAGTTAAGTGCTACGTTGCGTGGAATAGGGTGGAGAAGTGGCTTTCTTGATTTTTTTTCTTTTTTTTTGAAAGTCGTGCTTCGTCGGTTTGCTTTTCCAACTTGCCTGGTTGG
>NW_015407311.1:0-2355 GCF_001527695.2 Protobothrops mucrosquamatus
GGGGAGGGAGGTCGAGGAAGGGGGCGGGGACGGCGCTCTATGTTCTAAAAGGGTCGCGCGAGGCATAATGAGCCGGGTGCTTGAGGAAGCTGCACCTGTTGAATTACACTAAATGGCAGGTGGTACTCCTAAGTCAGGGGTCCTCAACCTTGGCAACTTTAAGACTTGTGGACTTCAACTCCCAGAATTCCTCAGCCAGCTTTGCTGGCTGAGGAATTCTGGGAGTTGAAGTCCACAAGTCTTAAAGTTGCCAAGGTTGAGGACCCCTGCCCTAAGTGGAATACTGGTTATTGACTACAACCGATGATTGATGGACCAAAGGCTTTATAGCAGCCGCCAACAGGCCTAGCGTGGAATGAATGTACCCACTTCCATCCCTTATGAGTGGAAAGAGATCCGGAGTAGAAATTTATGGCTGGGTTCATAATAAGTCAGGCTTTGCAACCCTTGGGGAGCTAAGGATTGCACTTAGCTACATTCCTGTGGGTAATGGGGCCGGGACAAAATCTAAATTTAATTTACGTTCTCTTAATCCTTGCCGTGAAGAGGTACTACAGGTAGTCCTCAACTTTACGATCACCGTTGAGCCCAGAATTTATGTTGCTAAGTGAGAAATGTGTTAAGTGCTTTTTGCCACATTTGTTAAGTGAATCACTGCAGTTAAATTGACAACACCGTTCTGAAGTGAATCTGCCTTCCCTGTTGACTTTGCTTTTCAGAAAGTCGCAAAAGATCATCACAGGGCCCCCGGGGACACTGCAACCGTCATAAATATGAACTGGTTGTCAAGCATCCGAATGTAAATCACGTGACCATGGGGATGCTATAATGGTCATAAGTGTGAAAAATGGTCATAAGTCACTTTTTCAGTGCTGCTGTAACTTTGAACAGTCACTAAATGGATTGTTGTAAGTCGAGGAGTACCTTTATTGCATAGGTTGCTGAACCATGATTAATTGTATAATTGTATACAATTGTATAAGCCAAAATTGGTTAGCTTTTCATATAACTCCAAACCATAGGCCATGATTTACAAAGCACAGTGGATAAGTTCATACAACACTGTAAAGCCAAAGAAATAATTATAGTGTATTTATGCGAACCCATTATGTGTTACCTTGTTAAACCTATTGTTTAGTCTTGCCTAATATGGTGCTTTCCAGATGTGCTAGGAACAACCATACTGCTGTGACGGGAAATTCTGGTAGTTCTAGTTCCAGAGCATTGGAAGATTTCAGGCCAGGGAAGGCCATATTGTTGATTAAAATAGCGTCCCAACTTAAATATTGCTGTATCGCTTATTTTTCTGGATAAAAGAAGGAAATATGGCCACTTCAGCCTATACAGTTTTTGGTTAATTGAAAACAAATCTAGATCATGATACTAGTTTTAATCTTCTGCAGAAACTTGGGTTATGTTTGTTTTCCTTACTTGTACAAACATATATATGCGAAGATCCTAAAATAGACAATGCAACCCAAGAACCCATGAAATGTACTAACCACACTGCATATGGTAAGAGTTACTCAATATGTTTAATGTTGCATATTCCTTAATCAAATGCTTCCAGTGGATGGACTGTATACGTTTCCTCTTCTTAGATATCATAATTTGCTTTAAAAAAAAGTGGACATGGGGTGTTTCCCTGCAAAAATATTTGAAATGAATTAATAAGATTTGTGATGAGTTTATTCCAATTTATACTGCTGTCCAACTCATCTATGTGACTCTGGATGGCTTGCCAACAATTATTAATACAATAAAAGCAACAAAAATAATACAAATATTTTAAAACAAGAAAAAACAATATAAAGGCATATTAAAAGCATTCATATTGGTTATTGCCAATAAATATTTCTTGGCCCCACATATATTTTAGACATGAATTAATATTACAGGTACAAAATAAATTTTGTTTTACTGTATGTTTAGTTTTTGAAGTTAATTTATTGCTCCTCTTTAAAAAAATTAAAATTAAATTTAACATCTGCTATACGTTAGTTGTCTTGCTAAAAATATATTTGCTTTATGTGTTCTATGTTTGAAATGTTTTGCTGATGTCCTATATATAATGCTGTGTTATTTTTATGTCTTTAGTTGCCTGTCTTCCAGCCCCAAATATTACTTGTAAAGATTTCAGTGGAAATGAAACTCAATTTACTGGAAAGGAAATCGGTTTTTACCAGCCCATTGAGTGTCGAAGTGTGTAAGTAATAACTCTGTGTAATATGTAAGAATTCAATTGGTAGTGAGTGTTTGCTGTATTAATTATAAAACACTTACATATTTGTATATGTACCTAAGTTACTTTATTGTTTTGAAATGTGCTGCAGTACTTTCCTTTCAGTTCTGTTA
>NW_015407312.1:0-2355 GCF_001527695.2 Protobothrops mucrosquamatus
CAGGCGTGGAAGGAAAGGGGAGGGGCTGTGGTCTTCGGTGGGCGGGGCCACCATACCAAATGGGCGGAGCCATATGGCACCTAGGTGAAGTTATTTAGAATTTGAATACAAGTAGCTCTTGATTTATGACAAGAACTGAGGCTGTAATTTCAGTCCTAAGTCGTGCCGGTTGCTAAACTGGTCGCCAAAATGATCAGTGCACCTCATTTTACAACCTCCCCCTTTTTTTAGCGGTCATTAAACCAATCCGTTGTCCATTGTGGGCGTGTTTTGCTAGAAACTACAAGTAAACACTAGTTTATGGCCGAAACATAAATTGTGGTTCTATGACTGTAAGATGCTGTGAATGGACGGACATAAATTCAGGCCGATTGCCAGTCACCTAAATCGCAATCCTGTCAGAAGCAGCTGTCAGAATTCGAATCCAGGTTGCAAGCAGCCCTCTGGAGGCCTGTTGTAATTTCAAACAGCCACTACGCAACTGTCTATAAGTCAAGGACTACTAGTGTAGGGAGAAGTCAACCCCCATAATCACCATACAGGTAGTCCTTGACCTACGACCGGTGGCTTAGTGGCCACTAAGTGGCTACTGTATAGTGATTACAGGAAGTGACTACTGTCGACTAGTATTTATAAAAAGCGACATCTTATTAGGAGTAGATCTGCCCTGGTTCTGAAGGAGACAGCGAGTGGGAGTTCCTCAGACGTGGGGTCAGGCTGGATGACCTTACATTACCCTCTTTCTCAATTCTGATTACCCCCCAGCTATCCCAGAAAAACTATCCTCTCCTGCTTGTGGATGAGATGGAATTTTTAGTTCTATTTCAGTTCATTCCCCGGGGCCAAAAAAAATCTCATTTATTCTTAGGTTTCCTTGCCACTTTAAATTGTCATGGCACCCGCTGAAATCAGAAACTAAGTCATTTAATTTGGAAGCAATTCACCCCGAAAGACCTCGATTTTAAGGGCGAGAGCCAAACGCGTCTTGTTAAAAACCGCAAAGCCTTCCCCGGAGACCCCGGTTCATGTAGTTTTTTCCCCCCCAGCCTGAAGGTTTTCAGCCACTCCGGATTAAATTAGCTGGTGGCTGAAATCTGTGGCCTTCCATATGCAGCCTCTGCTCTGGACTGGATCCAGCCTGTTGCCCTGCCAACTAATCAGAAATCCGAAGGACCAGTACAGCAAGCATCCGGGGAGCATCCTAGCCATAGGCAGGCAAGGGGGTTATTTACACACACACACATACACACACACATGCACCTTCAATCCAGAGCCACGGAAAAAACTCCACCAGGGCTGCAAACACCCATCCGTGCATCCATTCACACATTACTCTGATGTGTGCTCAGCTTCAACCCTGATTTGCTGTGTCTCCAGGCTGAGCTGGGAATAGGGGTGGGCATTTTTCTCTAATTGTCTGGCAGGCATTAATTATGCCTCATTAGTACCTTCCCACCCACGACTAACAGTATAATTCTCCCCTGTGGCCTAATTAGATTGAGCAGCTAAATCAGCATCTTTAAAGAGAAGGGCTTTTCTCTTGCACGCAACCGTGTCCTCCTCCTCCTCGCTGCCCATCTCGGCTTGTGGGAAAGGATCCCTCAGCGAGATGGTCCCTTCCTATAATGACGGAGAGGACTGATTCATTCCCCAGGGGAAAAAAAATAAAATTTTACTGGGTTTTTTTTTTTCCTGGACTGCCTGTTTGGCCTGTTAATTTAGCCATCCTTCCCTTTGCACTCCGGCGATTTAAAGTAGCCGCATCCGGCTGGATATTCATAGTCTTTTTTTCAACCTTGCATTTTAGTTCACTTTGTGGCCATCCGCCTTTTCTTCGGCAACTGCTTCTCTCCTACCTTTTGCTTTTGTTTTAGATTTTTTTTTTTAATTTTTAAATGATTTTGTATAAATAACACCAGGGGGTGAACGTCCCGGATGCTCTGTTCTCCTCTTGTTTTCCCCAAAACAAAATCCCTGTGAGATAAGTTGGGCTGAGAAAGAGAGATTGGCCCAAAGTCACCCAGTTGGCCTTCATACCAAAGGCGGGACTAGAACTCGTCGTCTCCTGGTGATTGGCCCAAAGTCCTGGAGCCCGCTTTCAGGGATAAGGCGGGACTAGAACTCGCCGTCTCCTGGTGATTGGCCCAAAGTCCTGCAGCCTGCTTTCAGGGATAAGGCAGGACTAGAACTCACCGTCTCCTGGTGATTGGCCCAAAGTCCTGCAGCCTGCTTTCAGGGATAAGGCGGGACTAGAACTCACCGTCTCCTGGTGATTGGCCCAAAGTCCTACAATCGGCTTTCAGGGATAAGGCGGGACTAGAACTCACCGTCTCCTGGTGATTGGCCCAAAGTCCT
>NW_015407313.1:0-2355 GCF_001527695.2 Protobothrops mucrosquamatus
TCAGTGCATGAATTTGGGTTCAATGGATGGTCAGGCACTATGTATTTTATAGAGGCTGCTTTGTTTTGCTACTGGATGACATAATGTATTGGACATTGTCTAACTTCAACATTATTATTATTTTGGGGTGAACTAGCCCATTCTAAAGTTAAATTTTGGGGTGGACCAGCTCATTCTAAAATCACCTTCTGTTCTGATGAAGGAAGAAAGTGTTCTGGGATCAAACTGTTTCTGACTATAGGCGAGAAACAGCACTGGCTCTGGTAGATTATCTTTGTCAAGTCTGGAATATACAGCTCTTGGCCCTGTTGGACTTCTCAGCAGGATTTGATACACTAATAATGGTATTCTTCTGGAAGATTGATGGTGGATTGCACAGTTTTCCAGAGGTTTAGGTCCTGCCTGAGTGAACAACAGCGATAGCAATAGCACTCAGACTTATATACCACTTCATCGTACTTTATAGCATTCTCTGAGCTGTTTAGCATATTGCCCCCAACAATCTTGGTCATCATTTTACCAACCTCAGAAGGCTGGAAGGCTGAGTCAACCTCGATCCCCATCAGAATCGAACTCCAGACTGTGGGTAGAGTTTACCTGCAATATTGCATTCTAATGACTGTGCCACTAGAACTCCTATAAAAATTGTTGCTCAAGGGAATAGAATAGTTGAGCTTCTGAGTACTCCAATGAGGGATGCCACAGGGTCTATTTCTATTTCCCCACTGTATTTAATATACACTATAGAAGAGGTTATCTGCCAGTCTGGGATGAGGCATTGCCAGCCTGAAGTCAGTTTGGCATAGTGGTTAAAGTACCAAGCTGCAAAACATGAAACTGTGAGTTCTAGTCCAGTCTTATCATTAAGCCCACTGGGTGACTAGGCCAGTCACTATCTCTCAGCCCCAAGAAGAAAGCAGCAGCAAGCTATTTCTGAAAATGCTGCCAATGCATAGGCTTGTTTAGGTGGTCACCAGGAATCAAGAATGAGCTGAAGGGATCCTTGTAGGTCCGTGCGCACGCGCGCGCACACACACACATACAATCAGTATGTTGATGATTCAGTTATAACTATTCCAATGTTCACTGACATTGTGGGGTTCCTGACACATGGTCTCGAGATTTTAAAAATAGATTTAGCTTTCTTGGGAGATGCTGGAGACTGGCATACCATATCCTTTACCACTGAACAGTAGTCGTTTCATAGAAAAGCATTTTTTTAAAAATCCATCATCTTGTACATTAAGAATGTATAGATCTCTCCCGTTATTATACTTCAAAGGGAAATTAAAGAGATGATGCCTTACTGTTGGTCCCAGATGATTAGATGAAAGAAGTACTTGCATACATGAGCTTTTCGGGTTTGCAGAGGGGTGCAAAGCTCCTTTCCCCCATGGATGAGTGAGCAGGAGAGGTAGAAATCTTCATAGCTGTAGAAAGATGGATGGCAATGAAAGTCAGATGAGCAAATTCTCATCATCTCACAATGCAAAACAAAGAAAAGAAAAATGGAGGCTTTCAGAAACATGTAACTACAATGCAGAAAAAACAGGAGGTTCACATGAAAAGAAATGTCTTGATTTATTTCTTATTCACAGGTGAGACTTTGTTTTATTCCCAAGCCCAGAAATGTCCTATCTGGTTTGGTACCCTCGAAGGGGCAATTAATAAAATAAAACTCCAGATGGTTCATGTTCGGTCTATAATGTGCCCAAAGATTATTCATGCAACCAGAGGAATCCCCAATTAGGAAAAGACTTTCAGCAATAATTTCCCTTGTCCACCTGAGACTCATTAAAGGCCATGAAATTTTCAGAAGCCTTGAAAGATCTTTTATCCGAAGTTGGTTTGAGAGATGGGCATGAGAATTAGAATGCGTGTTGCCCGGTTAGCATCAGTTCTGCTTTCAGTCTTTCAATAAATTTCCCTAGTTTTTTTTTAATTTTAAAAGCTATTATTAGCCACTTTTGTATGTCTGAGATGAAGAGGACAATTAATAATAATACTACACCTACATTTATAATATCACAGAATTTTCCCTTTTTCCTCCATACCAAAATAATACTGGCATTGTTTTGTATGATTGGTTATGTGACATACTAATGAAAATACTGGAGGTCAAGAGACAAAAGTCGTCAAGACTTGGCTGTTTCAGAAGGCAGGACTGGCCTAGGGGGTATTTTAATTGGTTTTAACAAAATTTTAATAGAGCGGCCAATTCAAATATTTATTTTTAATTATTTTAGATTTGTATTTGGTATTTATGTGGGATTGTTTTAAACTGGCTGTAAGCCGCCCTGAGTCCTCCGGGAGAAGGGCGGGGTATAAATGAAATAAATAAATAAATAAATAAAT
>NW_015407314.1:0-2355 GCF_001527695.2 Protobothrops mucrosquamatus
GTTTATATTCAAAAGAAGCATAGAGTGGTGGAATATAATTTAGGTTTTTAGAAAAAAATTTCTTTTTCTTTTCTTTTATATATTTTACCTACTCATGTAGAATAATATACTTTGTGGAGTTAGAGATACTAATATTTGTTTACTTATATCTGAATATTATCCTGGGATTAGGTTTGGGAAGTCCGGGGGGGTGGGGGGTTTCTCATATAGCATTGTGTAACATTTGTGATGGGTTTTTTTATGATGAAAAATAATAAAAAAATTTATATTGAAAAAAAAAAGGAAGCCATTTGTTATTTTGATATTTAAAATGAAACAAAAATTTATTTATGATAACAAATTTAAGCTATTGTTTCTACAGTGATATTTTTTAAAATTATTTTAGTATAATAAATGTTTTGGTACCTGTTCTCTCCTGAAAACACAAAGTGTTGGTCTATAGTTTGATCCATTGTTCTTTTATAAAAAGAAAAATGGATTATGAGTCTGACCGAACACCACTTTTCTCTTACAATTCTGTTTTTATTCATATTCTTTCTTTGGGGGGGGGGAGTAATTAATCACCTTAGCAATTCCAATCAGTTATTTCAGTAAATAAATTATTAATTGAACAATAAGATATGACAGTAAAATTCACATAAGATAAAAATCACCCTTTCCTTAACAATTTAACGCTATACTTTTCTAAAGCTTACAGTTAACATGTCTACTTAAGCAGAAATGATATCTAAGTTCTGATGACATATTTATATCTATCTGCCTTTGGTTAGAATTGATTCCTTCAGAAACTTTTTCAAATAAATAGCATGACAACTTGATAAGGCAATTTACGCTACTATGTAAATATAAACCCAAGTATTATTTTAAAGGATTTCTTCGCCCTGAAATTTCTTCTTACATCAAATAAACACAATGGAGACGACTAAATCAAAATGTAATATCAAGGTCAATCAAATCTGGTCAATTAACCTGTATGTTTTAATTTCTCAAGCCCAACAGGTCAAGAAAGCAAATTAAAGCAGGTTGGTGAATGAAAGCTGGGCCAGAAATCAAGCAGCAAACAGTGCCTACTAACTGGCCCTTCAGAGAGGATGCAATAAGAGGGACAAAATGAAATGTGAATGACAAAAAATTAAAATAATTTTTTTAATTATTTTAAATAATGGAATTGTTGAATTGTCCCACAGTGAGTTGGTCTGTGGCAAGTTGTCCCATGCTATGGTGAATTGGCCAGGGCGAGTTGGCTGTGGCGAGTTGGCTACGGTGAGTTGTTCTATTCCACTAAATTCATTTTTAAATCCACACCTAGTTGTTTCTGTAAGCAATTCAAAAAAAAAAATCTTCCAGCTTTCTATAATAGCTATTGTAGAAACATTGGGATAGAGTGTTGGTGAGTAATAAAAATGAATGTGGCTATCCAAAACATGGAAATTGGCCAGTGGAGAAGCATAAATTAAAAATTAAAAGGAGCCATGGGGGTGCGGTAGTTAGAATGCAGTATTGCAGGCTAACTCTGTCCACAGCCTTGAGTTCAATCCTGACCAGCTCAAGGTTGACTCAGCCTTCCATCTTTCTAAGGTCGGTAAAATGAGGACCCAGATTGTTGGGGGCAATATGCTGACATTATAAACTGCTCAGAGAACGCTGTAAAGTGCTGTATACCGCTACTATGGAGCGGTATATAAACCTAAATGCCTGTGAAGATTGAAAGTGCAGAATACCAGAGTGGAAATATAACTCCAATCCTAGAAAAAATCATATTTATCATAGCATTAACTTATTTTGGGAGTAAACTTGTAAATCTAAGAATCTACACTTTTCTGTTTAATAGTGCCATTGAACTGATGCCTTCTTCCAAGTAAGACTGTTTAATGTTCAGAGTTTATTATATTTATTTCAAGGAGCAGCCAGATGAAATCCTTAGTTTTCAGCAAATACTTTTCCTGTTGACATAGATAACTGGTTTACATAAAAGATCAGAAGCTCAGTTCTCTGAAAGTAAAATTACATTGTTAAGGATGTTCACTATTGCTTTGCCCCAGAAGAATTTGGGAGGGGAGCAAAGATTAGCTTCCATATTGGTTTATGTGTGATACCCAATCTGCTCTCCCTAAACCAAAAATGTTTTGGGGAAGTATGTGGGCATTTCACATTACGTATTTATGTAATTACATCAGATTTCCCAGATTTCAAAACCTTTTTGAAACTAGTTTCATGATTATCGTCTGGCCATCTTTTTTCATCCTTAATATTCAAACAAGAAGCAACATTTTTCTGGGACATGTATAGAAATGGGACAATAGACAACCAAGAAAGCAAATGCATAGATTCAAAACAAATCAATCCAGATTTCTC
>NW_015407315.1:0-2355 GCF_001527695.2 Protobothrops mucrosquamatus
CTCCCTCCCTTTCTCCCTCCCTCCCTTTCTCCCTCCCTCTCTCCTTCCTTCCTTCCTTCCTTCCTTCCTTCCTTCCTTCCTCCCTTCCTCACTCGCTCCCTCTCTCTCTTCCTTTCTTCCTTCCTTCCTCTCTCTCCTCCCTCCCTCCTTCTTTCCTTTCTTTCTCCTTCTCTCCCTCCTTCCCTCCCTCCCTCCCTCCCTCCCTCCCTTCCTTCCTTCCTCTCTCCTTCCTCTCTCCTTCCTTCCTTCCTTCCTTCCCTCCTCCCTCCCTCCCTTATTAATTGATTCTTAATACCAGCATCTGTGTGAAATGTTCAAGAAGGTCATCCCTATGATACGTGACTTGCACAAAGCTTTAAAACAGAAAAAAGGCCAAGGATGGCTAGGTGATTATTCTGTTGGCAGAATAATCACATTAGGAAGCAATGCCAACCTTTAGACACATTTTACAAATGCGGTTTCCTTCGCCTTCTGAATACAGCCGTATGAATTTTTTTGAAAATAATACATTGGCAGCAAGCGGCATCACTTTTCAGCTAATGATCTAGGCTATAAAAATATCATTTTCCATAGTATAAACATGTAAAATGCAAAAAAAAAAAAAAAAAAACCCCAAGAAGATTGAAGTGCCGCTCAGCAAATTTATTTCGTCAAAAACAGCGGGAAAAATACTTCCAACGGCTTGATTCAACGCAGTGTGCACAAATTCATGAGAATTTGCCGTCTTTTGCCTGAGCTTGAATTCATCCAGATGAGCACCAATTTTATGCTATGTTTAAGCAGGCCTAGGAATGCAGATGGGGAGTATTTACTAAGAAAAAAGAGAAGTCTTCATTGTCCACCACTGAGAGTTTGGAAAAAGTTCAGAGAAGAGCAACTAAGATGATCCAAGGCCTGGAGACTAAAACATATGAAGAACGGCTGCAGGACTTGGGTTTGGCTAGTCTAAAGAAAAGAAGAAATAGGGGAGACATGATAGCAGTCTACCAGTATTTGAGGGGCTGCCACAAAGAAGAGGGGGTCATGTTATTCTCCAAAGCACCAGAGGGCAGGACAAGAAACAAGGGTTGGAAACTGACCAAAGAGAGAAGCAACCTGGAATTAAGGAGAAAGTTCCTAACAGTGAGGACAATCAACCAGTGGAACAACCTG
This sequence comes from Protobothrops mucrosquamatus, assembly GCF_001527695.2. Classification (NCBI taxonomy): domain Eukaryota; kingdom Metazoa; phylum Chordata; class Lepidosauria; order Squamata; family Viperidae; genus Protobothrops; species Protobothrops mucrosquamatus. Next base: position 1,153 of record NW_015407315.1, read on the forward strand.
CCTCCAGAAATCGTGGGTGTTCTTCATATGTTTTAGCCTCCAGTCCCCTAATCATCTTTGTTGCTCTTCTCTGCACTCTTTCTAGAGTCTCAACATCTTTCCAACTGGACTTTGTGTTTTTTTTTTTACCTTGAAGACGTTTCTTCAATGACCATTCAAAGTGCTAACAACCAGATGACTGCAAGGAATATAAATCCTTCCAATCCCCAGCATTCAGTCAGGGCTGAGGATGCTTCTTGGATGAGAAGTGAAACATCTTCAAAAAAAAAACAAAGTCCAGTTGCCTTTTCAAAAGGCACCTTTGGGACAACCACGATCTGGATGATCTTCACAGCGATCTCCAAAACAACCCAGAGATTTCACTCAGGGTGTAACCTGCCAAGCTCAGATTACAATACTTTAGAACAGACATGTCAAACTCATGAAGTTTCGGAACTTTTTCCCCATTGCTGGCAATGAGGTGGGCACGGTTTCCTCGTGACGCGTCCAGCCCGCGGGCCGGCAGTTTGACACCCCTGCTTTAGAAGCATTAGGTCAGGGGTCTTCAAACTTGGCCCTTTTATGACTTGTGGACTTCGACTCCCAGAATTCCTCAGCCAGCCTCCATTTTGTTTGTTAGATTTAAGACAGGGGTCTTCAAACTTGGCCCTTTTATGACTTGTGGACTTCGACTCAGCCAGCGTGTAAGGAAAGAGTTTAATTGGATGTTAAAGAATTAAAAGTGCCCAGGTGTGGCCTTCAGTCTCCAGTTCAAATTTTCTCTATATTTCTCTGTGATGCAAAGACACACAGAATGCCAATGTGGAAATTGTCATCTCCTTTACAAACATGGAGGGAGGACAGAAATAGTTCTGCCTGGTGAGATAATTAGACGGGGAAATATGAAATCTTTGAAAACAAGTTATGTGCTTCAAGGCATAAATGGCACCTCCGAGCTGTTTGAGGACACAGTAGCTAAATTTCAGTAGAGCTTTCCTAGAATTTTTTAAAAAACTTTTTTTTTTGGGGGGGGAGAGGTGAGCTGGGGAACATTTAATGACTTCCTCCTGCAGATTTACCACTCAAAATAGAATAACAATATTGGTGTGCACCTGGAGATCCAATTTCTACATTGTTAAATATGAAGATAATTTTAGCGTGGTCTAGGGAAACAATGTTTTTGTCTTCTCCTCTTCCTTCTCCTCCCTTTTCTTCAATAATTGC
>NW_015407316.1:0-2355 GCF_001527695.2 Protobothrops mucrosquamatus
TCAAGATTTAAAGCAGCTCGTAAAACAAGAGCCAAAAAAATAATAATGGAACATTATATTGCCATTTCTCCCTCTTCATCCTTTCTCATCCCCCTCCCCCACCCTGCTGCCATGTGCACACTTTTTCAGCACTTTCACCACCATCACCTCTTAGTAATAAATTCAGCACGTCAAGATTTAGATTTGCTCCAAAGCGCAATCCATCCAGGAACATCTTCTGAACAATGATCCAACACAACCTGACTTTCAGAGAAAAACACTTCTAGGACAAAACTAAAGCTGCTCCTTATCTCTGCTCCGCATTCTTATTAAAAAATTATTAATTGGAGATCAAAGGAGGGAAGGGCTTGGAAAAGCTACCCAGGAAAATTGACCTATCTTCAGAAAAAATATTTGGCCACGATTTCTTCCAAGAGCAGCTGTTTAAACATATAACTGAGTTGTGTTTTTTTTTAAAGCCACTAAGTTCTCAGGCCAGCTGCCTGCTCAGATAGGAAGGCATTAATTTCTCCCTCTGTCATGCTTTGCTTTACTGCTTGCCAATGATTGGGGAAACGATCCACTAAAAGAGCAAAGCAAGTAGCCTCATAAAAGGAAAGGGTCTGCTGTCCAAGAAGTATCTCACCTTCAGGGGAGTGGGTGATGTCGGAAATCTATAGTGACTCCCTTTCGGTAGGCTTAACTGCAGCTTAATAATAAGTGCAACTTCAGGCTGTCTGTTCAGACACAATTCTAAGTTTCCCCTGTGTAGAAGTGCTACGCTAACAAGAATTCTCCTGTAAAAGACAGAAGGCAAAATAATCTGCCTCTTGATGCAACTGAATTAACTAAATGAATCCCACAACCTGCTCTGGAAGGTTTAAACGTTTTTGTTTAATATATATATATATATATAAATTTCTTTTTTTCTGACAAACAGTAAAGAATTACATTGGGAGACTAAGATGGACCATTTCTGGCTTTTTTGCCTTCATCAGTTAGGCAAAAAAGCCAGAAATGGTCCATCTTAGTCTCCCAATGTAATTCTTTACTGTTTGTCAGAAAAAAAGAAATTTGGATATAAAAATATTTCGCAGTTGCGACTTGAGCCTGCTCTATGCCCCTAGTTGGGGGCGGCAAGGCAAGAGATACTGTAAAAAGAGTAAAACTGCAGTATGGCAGTTGAAAATGTCAAGGTGTTCACAATCAGACCGATCTGTCTGAACTCCCTATATATATATATATATATATATATATATAGATAGATAGATAGATAGATAGATAGATAGATAGATAGATAGATAGATAGATAGATAGATATTAAAGAGGGGGGGAGCCTCATTTTGCTATTTTATGGGTAGAACAGAAAATATAATTCTTGCAGCCAACAACAGGCAAAGGTGGCATCTTTCACCAGGTAGACTATGCCACAAGAAGGAAGCCCCACCGTTCAACGGGACTCTCCCTGCGGGGTGAGGATGCCAGCTAGAACCGCGGGCTTTTCTCCTATTTACTACGGCAAACCACCACCGTCCGCTCTTTCCGGCGCTACATTCCACGGGGAAACCCTTTTCCAAGGCAAATATTTTCTTGCAGGGGCCCCGAATGCAAGCGGCGCTTTCTTACAGTAGTTCAAGCACAGCTTCCTGGTTCCAAGGAGAAAAGAGCGAGTGGAAACGAAATTGGCGCTTTCGTCCGCTTCCCCCGCCGACGCTACTCTCCTAATGTTACTGCGTATAGTTCAGACGGCACAGAGGCTTCCTGAGCCGTGTCAGCCCAGCCCAGCCCCCCGAGGGATTTCGGCAGCGCCTGGGGAGAAGGCGAGTCGAGGCCAGCCAGTCCTGAACCTGCCCTGCAATACGAGGCTCCCTCAGGAGACAGGGGCCTTCTGGAAGAGATCCCCCCCCATAGGAGCTAAGGCGTTCCCACGTTGAGACTTCGCTCCCCCCCCTCCACCCGCGTTAGCGTGTTTTCCCTGGCGCGTTTGGCACTCAATCCCTCCTGCTTGGGAAGGGGGGCCGCGTTTCAAGGGAAGCCTTATTATAGCCACAAAAATCAAATATCCCAACTCGAGAGGCCTCCGCCGGCCTTATGTTGATTTTTGCCCTCCTTTCTCTGAGGAAAGTTCAGGGCAAGAGACGTGCGCAACGGCAGCAGCACCGCTGGGCTTTATTTACTTATTTATTTATTTATTTATTAAATTTATATACCGCCCTATCTCCCTTGCGGGACTCAGGGCGGTGAACAGGCGATACTAAAAACCACGATAATAAATAAATAGTTTGTTTTAAAATCGAATTAAATAACAGGCCTGTTCTAAAAACACACCCGTAAAAAAACCCCCACTGAAACATAATCAAACTACGCCAGGCCGGC
>NW_015407317.1:0-2355 GCF_001527695.2 Protobothrops mucrosquamatus
GATGGATTGCTTAAGTTTAGAGTTTGGAGTTAGAGATATTAATATTTGTTTACTTGTAGTTGAATGTTAGCCTAGGTTTGGTTTGGGAAGTCTGGGGGGTAGGGGGATGGGATAAATCATTGTGTAATACTTGTGATGTATTTTTTCGTTTATGATAAAAATAATAAAATTCTATATTGAAAAAAAAAAAAAAAAAAAACACCATTGACATTGACAAATTCGCCATTAGTCAATTGCAAAAGGCGGCCTTACTAGGAACTGCTTCCATCCTGCGACGATATCTGTAATACCATCAAACATCCACATCTGCCTATCCCAGGTCCTTGGGAAGGACTCGATAGGTAGACAAAATGCCAAATCCTGTCTGAACATCTGGCTGACTGTGCGATGATCAATAATAATAATAATAATAATAATAATAATAATAATAATAATAATAATAATAATAATAATAATAATAAAGCTGGACGGGATCTTGGAGGTCATCTAGTCCAACCCCCTACTCAGGCAGGAAACCCTATACCATTTCAGACAAATGGCAGATGCAGCAGTTCTTTTGCAACTGTGCAGGTAATCCTTGACTTATAACCGGTTGCTTAGCAACCAAAGTTATGACCTACCTGGAACAAGAAAGTTATAATCTGGCTCTGAAGTTCCAAATGACCCCACCCCACCCCCACCCCCGACCACTGCAGTCACACAACCGCATTTCAGGTTCTTGACAACACAGCCGTTTGCAGAATCTTGCAGTTCCATGACCACACTTTACAACATTTTCGCCAAAAACATGAAGTCACTTCCGTTTTTCAGCAAAACCACCCCGCCGTAAAAAAAAGGCTTTGCTTCAGAGAATTTTTAAAATAGAACAAGATTATATGCAAATAGATAAGATGTATATTTAGAATATTCGATTTTGTTATAAAAAGGGGGAAATGTAGAAGTTGAGATAAGGGAAACTCTAGTTACCTAAAGCTTAGAAATTATAATATACCAAATGTTAAGTTGAATGTTGAGGGGAAATTAAACCTGGGGAAAAAGCTACAACAGGACACTGGTTGAATGTAAACACAATTAAGATATGTATAAGTTCAAAATTATTATTATTATTATTATTATTAATAATAATAATAATAATAATAATAATAGTAAAGTTGGAAGGGACCTTGAAGGTCATCTAGTCCAACCCCTGATAAATGTAACAAAGATGGTTTTACTTAGTTGATAACAATAAGAATTATATTAATTCAATATGAGATAGTAGATATTAAGGGATAAAGAGAGGAAATATCTGATGTTGTAACTTGAGATTTTTGCTAAAGATTTATATATGTTATGGAAACATTGATTACCCAGTCACCATGTTGCTTTTTAAATGTTTAATTGAAAAATTAGAAAATCAAAATATTATTTTTAAAAAAACAGCTTCGCTTAGTAATTGTCGGTGAGCATGCTGGCTGCGGAGTTCTGAGAATTGAAGTCCGCCTGTCTTAAAAGTTGCCAAATTTGAAAAAAAATTCTGATATAAATGTTGAAAAGGTTTAACTCTCCTTGCAGATTCTAACACCGGTGTTATTGTCAGAGTTGCCAAATTCTGCTTTAGCCCCTGCGCTAAGACAAATTATGAAATCTGGCTTAGTTTGTCAAGGACAGCATATCGTTTTCTGCTGTGAACGGACAGTGTTGCACGATGTGTTGCTCGTTTTCATGAACCATAACAAAGTATCAGTGAGTGCTAAATTGTGAGGTAATCTTTACACACAAACCCCTCATGAGCTCTCGTGTTCACTCTCCGGAGGACATGTAATAAACACTTTAAACAAAATACCCAAACCATATCATCCAGTGCAGGGCTTTTCAACCAGTGGTACGGGTACCACCTGTGGTACATTGGCACCTGGCAGGTGATACGCGACCATCCTAGAAAAGTGATAGCGCGGGAGGGGAATGAGCTGAACCGGTGGCAGCACCGCACAACCCTGAGCGAGAGATGGCTGGAGCTGCAGGGCTGTCAGGGCTCAGCGGAAGCGCCAGGATCAGCGCCAGGCTCCAGCTGGAAAGCAGCACGGATCCTGGCACTTCTGCTGAGCCCAGAAGAAGCACCGATCAGCTGGAAAGCAGCACTGATCCTGGCGCTTCTGCTGAGCCCAGAAGCGCCAATCAGCTGGAATGTTGCAGCATCTCCAGGGTCTTGTGATTTACATTCAGATGCTTGGCAACTGATTCATATTTATGACGGTCACAGTGTCCCAGGGTCATGTGAAGTGACCAAAACCTGCTGCAACCACCCAGCAGACAGGGGGAATAAAAACCAAACACCCCCCACCCCACCCCTGCTGCCAATCCTCAACAGAAATG
>NW_015407318.1:0-2355 GCF_001527695.2 Protobothrops mucrosquamatus
TAGATAGATAGATAGATAGATAGATAGATAGATAGATAGATAGATAGATAGATAGATAGATATGGATAGATATAGATAGATAGATAGATAGATAGATAGATAGATAGATAGATAGATAGAGAGAGAGAGAGAGATGGATAGAGATAGATAGATAGATAGATAGATAGATAGATAGATAGATAGATAGATAGATAGATAGATAGATAGATAGATAGATAGATATGGAGAGAGAGAGAGAGAGAGAGATATGGATAGATAGATAGATAGATAGATAGATACGTATATATACATAGATGGGTGGATAGAGATAGATAGGTAGATAAGTAGAAAGAAAGAAAGAAAGAAAGAAAGAAAGAAAGAAAGAAAGAAAGAAAGAAAGAAAGAAAGAAAGAAAAAAAGCAAGCAGGCAAACGAGCGTGATGGGGTCCCTGGCTTCCATCCCAGGGCAAAGCTAAAATGGCAACAGGCGATGAGTCGCCATCCTTGCCCTCTGCTCAGGGCAGATGGTTCAGCCATGCCCAGCCATCCCTGGGCGATTTCCCTTGACTTTTTTCGGCCCAGGCCTCTGCGTTCTTCAGATTCCCCAGGCGCCCCATCACCTCTCCCCAGACACCTCCAGGGAGGCAATTGGAAGAACATTTTTGCATTTCACAGTTGGCACATTCCCTTCCGGTTGCTTTGCCCCAATCTGCCCGGAGAGGTTTTTGCAACAGGCTTTGGCTTCAGCTGTGTGTTTTTCCCCCCCCCCCCCTTCCCTCTGAAAAAAGCAGGAAAATCCGAGCGCGATTCCATTTTGAGAGCAGCCGAGAGAGGGGAGTGAGAAGTTATTGGAAGTCTCGGCTTTTCAATGACAGGAATTTGGCTGTTCCAAGGAGGGTTTGTCTTTTAGATTTAAATAACCTTTATTGTCATTTTTATCCCGTGGGCACAACGGCACCCGTTGAAAATGAAATTTAGTTGCCCGCTCTCAAAGGGTACACATACACATAACACACATTTAAAACGTGCCATATACGACGTATGTATATAGACCTACACGCTGACATATAAGTAGCATATAAATATGAATTAGTTTGTGTGTTTGTGTGTGTGTATGTGTGTGTGTTGCAGAAGCACCCGTTTCTATATCTCCACAGGGCATCTTGCAAATCGCAAGAATTCAAGAAAGGGAACCCAAGGGAGATCAATCTGAATTTCTCCTCCTTTTCAGAAAAATCCCAAATATCCAAATTTGCCCATTTTTCTTTTTCTGAAAAAAAAAATCCTCCTTCTGCTTTTAGTTTTTGTTTAGCTGAGAGGTTTCGCTTTTAACAACAACAACAACAACAATAATAATAATAATAATAAAATGCATATAAAGTCAAAACTGAGAAGACAGCAACAGACAATAAGTGCCACCTAGGCAAAGAAGCTGAAGAAACAGGGGACCACCTGGTAAGCTGCTGCAAGAAGATCGCACAGACTGACTACAAGCAGCGGCATGACAAAGTAGCAACAATGGTGCATTGGAAGATCTGCAAGAAATATCATTTGCCTGTAAGCAAGAACTGGTGGGATCATAAAATAGAGAGTCATAGAAAATGATAAAATTAAACTGCTCTGGGACTTCAGAATTCAAACAGACAAGCCCCTGCAACGTAACACCCCGGACTTAACAATTGTTGATAAGAAAGACCAAAAAGTCTGGCTAGTGGACATGGCAGTGCCTGGAGACAGCAGAATAGATGAGAAAGAACTGGAGAAGATGACAAAATACAAAGACCTACAAATAGAAATAGAAAGACTGTGGCAAAGGCAAGCAAGGGTAGTACCAATAGTCATAGGCGCCTTGGGTACAATCCCAAAACAACTGGAGCACCCCTTGGACACCATCATCGGCGTTGACAAATTCGCCATTAGTCAATTGCAAAAGGCGGCCTTACTAGGAACCGCTTCCATCCTGCGACGATATCTGTAATACCATCAAACATCCACATCTGCCTATCTCAGGTCCTTGGGAAGGACTCGATAGGTAGACAAAATGCCAAATCCAGTCTGAACATCTGGCTGACTGTGCGATGATCCATAATAATAATAATAATAATAATAATAATAATAATAATAATAATAATAATAATAATAATAATAATAATAATAGTTGGAAGGGTCCTTGGAGGTCATCTAGTCCAACCTCCTGCTCAGGCAGGAAACCCTATACCATTTCAGACAAATGGCTGTCCAGTTTTACAAGTAGTCCTCAAGTTGAAGTCCACAAGTCTTAAAGTTGCCAAGGTTGAGGACCCCTGTTCTAAAATATTCTGAATCTACTTATTTATTGAATTTATTTGCTGCCGTCTCGTAGCAAATGATCAAATT
>NW_015407319.1:0-2355 GCF_001527695.2 Protobothrops mucrosquamatus
GACTTCGCAACTAACAACAACAAAGTAAGACCACACCTGGAATACTGCATCCAGTTTTGGTCACCACATTACAAAAAAGATGTTGAGACTTTGGAAAAAGTGCAAAGAAGAGCAACTAAGATGAATAAAGGCCTGGCAACAAAAACATATGAAGAGCGGTTGCTGGAATTGGGTATGGCCAGTCTTGAGAAAAGAAGGAGGGGGGACATGATAGCAGTATTCCAGTATTTGAGGGGCTGCCACAACGAAGAAGGAGTCAAGCTATTCTCCAAAGCGCCCAAAGGCAGGACAAGAAGCAACACATGGAAACTAACCAAGGAGAGAAGCAACCTGGAATTAAGGAGAAACTTCCTAAAAGTGAGGACAATTAACCAGTGGAACAACTTGCCTCCAGAAGTTGCGGATGCTTCATCACTGGAGGTTTTTTAAAAAAAGATTGGACAGTCACTTGTCTGAAATGGCAATGGTCTCCTGCTTGGGCAGGGTGTTGGACTAGAAGACTTCCAAGGTCTCTTCCAGCTCTATTCTGACTGAACTATATGGTGGGTTCACCCAACACACCAACTCATAAGTCAATAAATCACAACAATAATAATAATAAAGTTGGAAGGGACCTTGGAGATCATCTAGCCCAACCCCCCTGCTCAGGCAGGAAACCCTATACCATTTCAGACAAATGGCTGTCCAGTCTCTTCTTAAAAACTTCCAGTGTTGGAGCATTCACCACTTCTGGAGACAGGTTGTTCCACTGGTTAATTGTTCTGTCAGGAAGTTTCTTCTTAGTTCTAGGTCGCTTCTCTCCTTGATTAGTTTCCATCCGTTGCTTCTTGTCCTGCCTTCAGGCGCCTTGGAGAATAGCTTGATTCCCTCTTCTTTGTGGCAGCCCCTGAGATATTGGAGCACTGCTACCATTTCCCCCCTCGTCCTTCTCTTCGTTAAAGTAGACATACCCAATTCCAGCAATTGTTCCTTATATGCTTTAGCCTCCAGTCCCCTAATCATCTTTGTTGCTCTTCTCTGTACTCTTTCTAGAGTCTCGGCATCTTTTTTACATCGTGGTGACCAAAACTGGATGCAGTATTCCAAGTGTGGCCTTACCAAGGCCTTGTAAACTGGTATTAACACTTCACGTGATCTTGATTCTATCCCTCTGTTAATGCAGCCTAGCACTGAGTTGGCCTTTTTGGCAGCTGCAACTCAAACTGGGTTTTTTATGGCAGCCGGATGCCTGGAAATTCAGTAGGACGAACCAGAGGAAACTTCTCTGAATATTTGTCTGTCAGGTTGAGGAATAAGGCTTGCACAAAAATGAAGGGGGGGGGAAAGGTCACTCCCACTCACCCTATCTCCCAATATATCTTGCAATCTTTCCAATAACAAACCCTCCCCAGGGTGCCTTCCCTGATGGTAAAGCCACTCAACCACATCTCCATGACAGAATGCTACCCCTCTTGACAGACTCAAGGGGCTGCTTTGGTGGTTTTAGTTCCTTTTTCCTGCCTCTGTTGACAGGAAACAGAAGAGAGCCTTTTTTTATAAGGGGGAAAGTTTACGGCCCACCCTAGCAGGTACGCGGAAGGCTAGCAGAGTTAGCTGGAACCAGATTTGAGACGTTTTCAGAGGAACTGTATCTCTAAAACATTAGTCCCAAAGGTGCTTTTTTTTAAAAGCTTCTTGGATGAGAAGCGAAACGTCAAGAAAAAAGAAAGAAAGTCCAGTTACCTTTTGAAAAAGCATCTTTGGGACAACCATGACCTGGAGGACTGAGAATCTCCATGTTGTTAATTGCAAAGTCGTGTCCGACCCATCGCGACCCCATGGACAACGTTCCTCCAGGTCTTCCTGTCCTCTACCATCTTCTGGAGTCCATTTAAGCTCACGCCTCCTGCTTCAGTGACTCCATCCAGCCACCTCATTCTCTGTTGTCCCCTTCTTCTCTTGCCCTCCATCTTTCCCAGCATTAGGCTCTTCTCCAGTGAGTCCTTCCTTCTCATTAGGTGGCCAAAGTATTTGAGTTTCAATTTCAGGATCTGGTCTTCTAAAGAGCAGTCGGGGTTGATCTCTTCTAGGACCGACCGGTTTGATCGCCTTGCAGTCCAGGGGACTCGCAGGAGTCTTCTCCAGCACCATAGTTCAAAGGTCTCAATTCTTTGGCACTCAGCCTTTCTTATGGTCCAACTTTCACATCCATACATTGCAACTGGGAAAACCATGGCCTTGACTATATGCACTTTTGTTGGCAGGGTGATGTCTCTGCTTTTTAGTATGCTGTCTAGATTTGCCATAGCTTTCCTCCCCAGGAGCAAGCGTCTTTTAATTTCTTGGCTGCAGTCCCCATCTGAGGTGATCTTGGAG
>NW_015407320.1:0-2355 GCF_001527695.2 Protobothrops mucrosquamatus
CTAACTTTCAGGAATTATTGTGGTTCTCTGCAAAGGATATTACACTACCTAAGGACACCATTACACAAAGATTTTATACCAGTTCAGAATCAGCTATGGGCACCTGTTAGCCAAAGTTAACTTGTTCTAAGAGTTGAGTTGGTTTTTTTTTTTTTAATTTGGCATCAATTTTGTAATTGAGTTCCTGGGCAGAGGTTCTATTTTTCACTGGTGGGAATGATAACTCTTCATCCTCCCTGCTTCCTGGCTTCTGGCCTCAAACAAGCCATTTTCTTTCTAGGGAGTTCTTAAAAAGAAGCAAGCAAACAAGCGAGTAACCTGACACATTGCATTGCCAGCTGAATCCTTGCCAAAAGGAGAACAAATTAGACAGAAGTCTTGTCGCCTTTAGTTTGGCTACTATACATGCGGGAAGAGCAGCAGTGATCTGCCAAATGTCAAAACAGCTTAACTCCAGCTGCATTTTAATGTGGACTATCAGGATCTTGTCTGAATTGCTTAGAGATTATCTCCTCCCTCCCCTATGCCAGCTGCTATAATGGCATCCAGCCAAGGGATTCAAGAGGGAAGGACCAAGAACTCAAGTAAGATCATTCATTGTCATTGCTGTCAACCATTCAGCTGTGTCCGTCTCTCGGCCACTCTATGGATCAGCACTCTCTATGCCCCTCTGTCTTGACTGCCTCCTTCAGATCCACAGGTTCATCCTTTATAGTGTCCAGCCAACATGTACTAGGGCAGCCCTTTCTCCCTTTTCCATTGATCACTCCCAGCATGATTGATTTTTCGAGTGAGTCATCTCTCATAACATGACCAAGGTACGACAGCCTCTGTTTGGCAATCTTGGCTTCAAGTGATATTTTTGGTGAGGACTTCTTTACTTGTGATTTTTGCAGTCCATGGGATGCATAATAGTCGCCTCCAGCACCACAGTTCAAAGGTGCCCACCCTTCTCCTATCTGCCTTTTTCAGAGTCCAAGTTTCATAGTCATAAGTAGCAATTGGAAAAATTATTGCCTTAACTAATCTGCATTTGGTTGTGAGGCTGATGTCTTTCCTCTTCCAGATGTTATTCATGCTGGACAAAGCAGTTCTTCCAAGTGCTATATGCCTTCTGATCTCAGGGCTGCAGTCACCACTTTAGTCAATTTCAGAGCCCAGGGAGATGAATTCTTTTACTGTTTCGATGGTCTCATTGTTGATCTACACTCTGACCCGTGTGTTCTTTGCAGTTGTCATATTTTTTGTCTTCTTTGATGTGAAGATGCAGTCTGAATTTTTCACTTTCATCTTTGACTATCAGGATTAGCCACTCCACATCCTCCTTGCTTTCCACAAGCAATAATTTGAGGTTATTAATATCCCTACTACCGATTTTAACCCCAAAGGTAGATTCCTCCAAATGTGCATTTCTCGTAATTATTTCTATGTACATGTTGAATAATATAGGTGGCAAGACGCAACCTTGCCGAGTGCCTATTCCAATTCTGAACCATTTTCCATAGTCTGTTCTTACAGTGGCTGCCTGATCAGAGTAGAATGACTGAATGAACTAGATGGGATATGGTGATATTCCAGATCTAGTCATGAACAACACAATCAAAGGCTTTTGTGTAGTAAATGTCTTTTTGATATTCCTTTGGTTTTTCCAAAGCTTAACAGGGCTTTTATACATCTTTGACATAAACCTGTGTATAATCATTGGTAGATAGTAATTTATTCACATCCTTGGATAAGGAAAACACCCCCAAAAGGTTGGCACTAATGCCAATAAGATGGGCATTGGTTGTTGCTAAGGGAAATATGAACTAGTTGGTTTCCTATCTCTCTAGCTTGTTAAATTATTATTCAGTGAGACAGGAAATTGGGTCTATTCTTTAGGAATTAATTGCTAAGAAATAACAAGATAAGAAAGAGAAAAACATTCAACAGCAAAGTGGGAGGCTTTGATTTAGGTTCTTTGGTAAAAGGAACTTTAACTGAAGCCAAAATTAACTTATTTCTGTTTCCTATCTAGTAACAAGCAAATAAAGGCTCCGCCCCCAAAATCCCTTCTCTCACTGTCACTGTCATATACTACGATTTGATGGCTCAGTAATTTATTTATTTATTTATTTATTAGGGACCCATGCCATTTTAGGAGATAAAACACAACTGAAAAACCAAATGTACAGGTATAGTATAGGGGGTACCTTGCTCAATAGTAGTAACTGTGAGAGGGATCTTGGAGTCCTAGTGGACAATCATTTAAATATGAGCCAGCAGTGTGCTGCAGCTGCCAAAAAAGCCAACACAGTGCTGGGCTGCATTAACAGAGGGATAGAATCAAGATCACGTGAAGTATTAATACCACTT
>NW_015407320.1:11830-12915 GCF_001527695.2 Protobothrops mucrosquamatus
GGGGCAGATGTAGCCCTTGACTTACGATTGGGATAGGAATTTTGGTCATAATATTTGTAACTCAAGCCACTCATTTTAAAGGACTCAATTGTATAACTGTTTTTGCGGCAGTTAAATGAATCACACGGTCATAAGTGTGGGAGGGTTTTTTTTGCCAGAAACCAGCAAAAGCCACCAGAAACCAGCAACAAATATTGCAGATTGTGCTAACCTGACTGCAGGATGCTGCAACTAGTTGTAAATGTGAGCCAGTTGCCAAATGTAGTCATGTAACTATAAAGTTGTAAGGGTATCAGCATGGCATTTTATGATAGCCAGAGGCACCCTTTACGAGCCTTTCATAACTCTGACCATTAAACAACCGGTTTATAAGTTGTGGACTGTGTGTATTAGACTATGGTTTCCTTTTCTTTTCAACAGGAAAAAAAAGATTCAGTGAATTGGGTTCAGTTTCTCTTTGAATTCACTGAATTGACTGAGTTGCATTTATGGCATTTTTTTAAAAGCTACGATTCTGTGTAATTCAGGAATGTGTAACCTGATGCCCAGTGATGAGGGCATCTCTCCAAAGCCTGTGGTTGGGGGACCTAGAACTGGTGTTGGTGCCAAATAGTAATCTTTAATATAATAACAAGGTATACAAGGGAAGTAACTGAATTAACAATTTAATATTGTTACCTTTAAGTCAAAAATGTTATCTTTCATTCTTCTCATGTATTCTCCTCATCATTTTTTAAACCTTCCTCAGCCCACTTTTTAACCACTGCCCTAATGACCACTAACAAGCCAAGGAGAGCCTTCAATCCATGAGATGTTAACTCCAGCTCTTTAGCTTTGATTTTTCTTTCAACATGTCAAAGGACCGTACTGAGTCTTTGGTCATTCGGGTTTTCTCCCGTGTAAGATTAGAAGTGTCATAGCGACGTTTCGATGAAATCACATTCATCATCATCAGGCTTGTGCTTTTAGCTTTGTGCTTCTCAGAGTACTCTGAGAAGCACAAAGCTAAAAGCACAAGCCTGATGATGATGAATGTGATTTCATCGAAACGTCGCTATGACACTTCTAATCTTACACGGGAGAAA
>NW_015407321.1:0-2355 GCF_001527695.2 Protobothrops mucrosquamatus
TTTGTAAAAAAAAAAAAAAAAAAAAGTGCCGGAACTCACACATGTCATACAGCCCGCCTTGCCTACCCTACAAGGTTCCATCCAAAACAGGTGCCGGAACTCCGTTCTGGGCGTTCTATGACCAAAAAAAGCCCTAGATAGATAGATAGATAGATAGATAGATAGATAGATAGATAGATAGATAGATAGATAGATAGATAGATAGATAGATAGATAGATAGGTTGGATATAGGTGTAGATGTAGGTGTAGAGGTAGAGATATAGATAGATATATAATTTTCTTTTTTTATTTTATATTTGGGGAGAGTCTTTTTATCATCAGTTATTGCATCTTATTTTTTTTTCTTTTTCTTTCTGGAGAGAGAGAAAAAGACAGAGAGGAGAGAATGGGCATAAACATGTTAATGGCTTTTTCCTGATTCTTCTCTAGTTAAATCTAAAGTGGTTTCTTGCTGCCATCTAGTGATAACCAACTAAAATCCTTAAATCTCTCTAAACAAAAGCAGATTTCCAGAGCATTGTTACAACATAGAATTAATATGTATTAAATAGTAGTTCAGTCCAGTATTAATATGCAAACAGATACTTGCCATGCAGATCGGAACTCTGAACAATCTGTTGCTAGCATAATACACCAGAAGAAAATGTTGGCCAATTCCCATCAGGCTAGAAATCAGGAGATCTGAGTTCTAGTCCTGCCTTTTGCATGAAAACCAGCTGGGTAACTTTAGGCCAGTCACTTTCTCTCAGCCCAATCCACCTCACAGAGTTGTTGTGGGAAAATAGGAGGAGGAAGGAGGTATGTTTGATGCCTTGAACTATTTATAAAAATAAAGGTGAGATATAAATAAATAAGTAGGAATATGAGCTATTTAAAATCTCTCTCATGTTTTCTTTTATTAAACTGTTTCCTTAAACTGTGTTATTATTATATTTGTTAGTATGACAGAAGAATAATGGATATTTTCCTTTTTTCTTACATTCCTTTTAAAAATATTCAAAGTTTACAAATATAGAGATAAAAGAGTAATGCAAACTACAGAAAATATGAAAAAGAAAAAATACAAAAAAAATTGAGAGAGAAAAAAGAAAATAAGATGCATAAAAGATGATTCGCCCTCACTTCAGACAAGTATAAGCAATTTCAGTAACTGAAAACTGCCTCTAGTATTTCAACAATAATAACAATGAAAAAGATCTCTTTTTCCCATATCTCATTCTTTGGGAATAATCAGATTATTAAAAAAGTAAATCCTAATCAGGAAAAGTTTATTAAGAACTATCAGGAATAGTAGCATACATATTTACCCTTAATCAAATAAATCTAATTTTTAATCCAATTTATTACTTCCTCTAAAACATAAAACAAAATAATTCTCTCTCATTTATAAACCATTCTTTAAAACTTTGTCATTCAATCCTGGTTAAAAAAAAAAGTGAAATCCCATTAATATCTACCAGAAACTGCAACATATATATTTTACCCTAGTGAGATAAATTCACTTATAAATCTTTGTTTTCTTTTAAAAAGCTTGATCTTTGATCCCATCAAATAATGACCCAGAAGTTGATTTCTTATCTTTTCCTCTTTGTCTCTTTTCAGGAACAGCTTAGTGAATTTAACACCTTCCTTTTGTAAATCCAAGAGGAGAGGGTTTTCCATGTCCCTCTTAATTATTAAAATATTGACTGGTTTAATTTGTAAAATCCATTTTGGCATAGTTTTCCGTATCGTTTGTCTGCTCTGGCATTTTAAAATCACTTTTCAGATCTATAGCATCTTTTTCCACATGACTTTTGTAATCTGGCTTTTTTTTTAATCCAAATTCAAATCAACCACAATCTTTGTTTTAGTCAATTGTTCTTCTATATCCTCTGCCATAGTATCAAACAATACTGTAACACTTCTGAGTCTACTGATCCAAAAAAGGCCTTAATTTCTTCTATAGTCAAATAGTGCCACCTTATTGTATTAGTTGGTCTATTTTCCTTTAAGAGTAATCTTTTACTCCTGGTTCCCTCAAGCCAGCCTTCAAATCCCCTCTTATCATCTGTTTATTTTCAAATCAACAAAGCTTTCTCACAGGAGGATTTCCCACCGTTAATTGCAAAGACTTCATGTATCCCTTTATAAATGTTTAAACACCCCACAGGAAATATTCTTTCAAATACATCTAGTCCTTTAACTTTCCAAAATCAACATTTTAGTTCCCCCTTTCCTGTTTTCTATAAATTAAGGCTTTTCTTGTTAATCCTTAAACTTACTTAGCACTTCTTTCATCCAGGGTAGAAGGCAAAGCTCCTGGGGTAATACAGCTTATCTTTTTGAAGGGTCTTAATATCCAGAAACTAAAT
>NW_015407322.1:0-2355 GCF_001527695.2 Protobothrops mucrosquamatus
GAAGGGACCTTGGAGGTCATCTAGTCCAACCCCCTGCTCAGGCAGGAAACCCTATACCATTTCGGACAAATGGCTGTCCAGTTTCTTCTTAAAAACTTCCAGTGTTGGCGTGTTCACCGCTTCTGGAGGCAGGTTGTTCCACTGACTAATTGTTCTAACTGTCAGGACGTTTCTCCTTAGTTCTAGGTTGCTTCTCTCTTTGTTTAGTTTCCACCCGTTGCTTCTTGTCCTGCCTTCAGGCGCTTTGGAAAATAGCTTGACTCCCTCTTCTTTCTGGCAGCCCCTGAGATATTGGAACTCTGCTATCATGTCCCCCCTCGTCCTTCTCTTCGTTAAACTAGACATACCCAATTCCAGCAACCATTCCTCATATGTTTTAGCCTCCAGTCCCCTAATCATCTTTGTTGCTCTTCTCTGTACTCTTTCTAGAGTCTCAGCATCTTTTTTACATCGCGGTGACCAAAACTGGATGCAGTAAGTGTGGCCTTACCAAGGCATTGTAAAGTGGTATAAACACTTCACGTGATCTTGATTCTATCCCTCTGTTAATGCAGCCTAGCACTATGTTGGCTTTTTTGGCAGCTGCAGCACACTGCTGGCTCATATTTAAGTGATTGTCCACTAGGACTCTGAGATCCCTCTCACAGTTACTACTATTGAGCAAGGTACCCCCTATACTATACCTGTACATTTGGTTTTTCTGGCTTCTGGCTTTCTATTTTATTGTTGAGGTATTTAATAATTTCTTTTGGTGATGTTCCCTCCTTCCTTCCCAAACGCATTCCATAACTCTGAAGCCTTCTAACAGCTCATGAATCCTAGCTGCTGAAGACAGCAAACTCAGTTAGGCATATTGACCACAACTGGACTAGGATTGATCCAGTACCCTACCCTTCAGCTTTTTACTAGAATCTAACATTAACAGAATATTTCTTTTTTGAAAGAGGAAAATGCTGAAAGCAGAATTTCTCCACAATGTTATAGTTTTAGGGAAAGCACTGGGAAAAAAATACATGTGAAGTGGATGACATACTTGGATGTTACTGGAAATTAACTAGCTAATGTGCAGTTTCAAATTATGCTTCTTGAATTGCATCATGCCACTGATGCTATCTGATGGACCTAACCCTGAACTGGATAAACTTAAAGAGTGAGAGGGTCGCCTCAAAACAGCTGGACGTGTCTCTCCCTCTTAACTCTTTTCTGCAGAACTAAAGCCAATGCAACAGAAGGAACAGGATTTTTCTCACCCACCCATAAAACTGGATCAACAGTCTAGTAGCACCTTTACCAACTAACACATTTTATTAAAAAGCATGAGTTGCAACTCACAAAAGACTTTAATAACATTTATTAGTCAGAAAAGGTGCTAGCAGACTCAGATTTCTTTTGCTACTGTATACTAAACCAAGTCTATTCCTCTAATATTTATACAATAGCTTGTGTGATCCCTCAGTTAGCCTGTTTGGCAATGTTGATGTAGCAGTTAATGAGGCTGTGAGAAGCTTTGTTGACTTCAGTGAACTGGCTGAGGCCCTAACTCTTTTTCACAAAGCCCAGAACGGACCACTGGGAGTGCATGGACGCCGCTTCCAGAAGTCCGTTCTAAGCGTCAGAAGCCTGAGGGAGACCTTCCAGGCCCAGAACGGCCTACTGGAAGTGCGTGGATGCCACTTCCGGAAGTCCATTCTGAGCCTCAGAGGTCTTGGGGAGGCCTCCCAGGCCCAGAACAGCCCACTGGAAGTACGTTATTGACTGTCAGGGGTTCAATCCTGACCGGCTCAAGGTTAACTCACTCTTCCATCCTTCCGAAGTCTGTAAAATGTTGGGGGCAATATGTAAGCCGATTAGAGAGGGTTGTAAAGCCCTATGAAGTGCTACATAAGTCTAAGTGCTATTGCTGTTATGCTGGCTAGCGATTTGACATATCAAAAGGATTGGCTAGTTCAAGAATGAATGGAAAGAAGAACCGAAAAACTTTTCTTTATATTTCATTAATCTTGAGAAAAACCTGGCTTCAACCTGACATGAATTTTCAGTGCTGAGAGAATCCTCAGCAAGCTGATAATTCATCTTCTGCCCCTTCACTGAAAAATTTGAAAGAGAGGGACCACCCAACAGTATCTTCAAAGAAGAATGGAGTTTACAAAGAAAAGAAAAAAAGAAGGGAACCAGAAGGTAGAAAGTACTATTGCTATTCCTTGCCGTACACCTCCTTTGCTCTTAGGCTGCTGGGCAGAGGCTGATAAGCAATTGATGAGTCTACAGGCCTCTGCATGCTTCCATGTCTTATACCTGTCTAAAGAGAAGACGGGTAGAGGGAAGGAGAAAGGAAGGTGTGCCTGACAGCCAAAG